>NW_024062179.1:0-105000 GCF_006381635.1 Hibiscus syriacus
ATTGGATTAGGAAACAAAAATTTTAAATTAAATAGGAATAATCATTTATTTATTTTCTCTCTAAACTCTCAAGATCATTGTTTCTCTATTTTTTTGGCAGACGGCGACACAAATCTTAATATTTGTCATTAATTGTGTGTATTCCTTATTTCTAATATATTTTTATATGACATATTTATTTTTCTTATTTTTTAGTTTATAATAATTATGTTTTTATGACATGTTTTCTTTTACATTTATGACACATTTTCTTATTGTTTTGTTGTTTTTTGTTACTTTTCTAAGCTTAGATTTGATGTCATATCGACTAATCAAGATTACGTTAATTTGTTATCATGTTTATCTTTTCTAGTTTGGGACTTTATATTGGATTCGGATACACGATTTACGATCGCATATAGTTTTCTTATGATGTTCGATTATGATTTAAGGTTGTTGGTGGTCTTTCATTAGTTTAATCATCTGTTGTGGTTCGTTGTCGATGCAATCAGATTTGTTTTATGTCTTTTGTTATAGTTTTGTAGATGAGTTTTAACTTTTCATTAATTTAATTACGTGTTTAGTTTACAAATTTTATTTGTAATTTTAAATATTTTCTCTTTTATTAAAATTAATGGCTCTATTTGTAAAAGAAAAGTTAGACCAAGAGATTCGCTCCCGTGATGAATCTCTACAGCAGTCGATTTAAATTAATTAATCAATAAATCAAATACTAATTATTAGCATATATATGAGTTAGGATTCACTTGACCTAGGGTAGAATTTCAATTTTACACCCTTTTAGGATCATTGGATGAGGGGAAATCAAATATTTAAATTAACTTCTTATTTTTTCTAGTGATATATTTTCATTTCATTATTAATCTCAACCTTTGATTTCTTTCCTTATCCAATAACCTTTTATATATATAATTTTTAGATCTCCAACCATTCTAATAAAATCTAAAAAACAATTGACTTTTACTAATGAGGATTATCTATATCTATACTAAAAGTTTATGGCAGCGGATTTGATTTTTAATGTTATCTAATTGACGCCACATAAATGAATTAGAGTCTTGACATCAACGAACATTAATGTATGTGATATTTTAGAAAACATCACATTATATGCTTTATATTGCTAGTTTTCGACTAAAGCAATTCTTTCATGTGCCGATTGTAGCGTAACATCTAGCTATCGTAATAGATACTCAGATAGTGTGATACAACTCATCAACAGTTTCTCTAAAAACGGTTAAACAAATAAAAGATTAAACAAGATTGCAGATGGAGAGTGGAGTGGCGGCAAATCATAAACAACCGCTTTTTCCGATATTTTTGTTTAAAGTAGTGCAGTAACATTAGCATTTAGATACAAATCAACGATTCAATAATTAAGGGATTATTGTTGTAGACACCTGTTTTGTCCGGGATATATTATTATTATTATTATTATTATATATTATATTAATATTATTAATACTTTATTTTTATTTTGTAGCTCCCACGTGCTGGTGTCATCTACGAGCAAACCAAGTCTCAGCCATCAAGCTGCTAGCGTCGCACGCCAATCATGCCACCATGAAGGCATTTTTATCATCTGCGAACAACCACCAAAAATCATCAACAAAAGTCAAGAAGAAAGGAACCTAATCCCGTCTTAATCTTCAACAACCAACAAGGAATTAAGAAAATGACAAGAGACTTTCGGTGAAAAACAGATATAAAGGGGAGAGGAAATTCTCAACGAGGAAACCCGGATGAACAAAATAGAATACACAGAGGTTTTTTTCGTTGGAACCAAAGGGAAGAGAAGATGTAAGCTTCTTTCTTTTCTTAGAATATCCGAAATTAGCCATGTAACAAGGATTTCCCCTACTGTTTTTGAAGGAATGCAAAGCTATGTATATGTTCATCTTTTATTTTCCATTTGGATTAAATAAAAAATAGCAATTTCCAGATTTTGTTACTAAATATAGTAGAGAGAGAGACGTCCATTTTACCTTGGCGGTTCATCGTGATTGTCCGGAGCTCGTCTTCAACGATCAATAAAAACATTCGAACCAAAAACATCACAGCAAGGAGTAAATCGAGAGCTTTTCGAACGCAAAATAAAAAAACAAAAGAGTGAAAAGAGAAGGGACGTTACCTTTCTCGTACGAAGAGCTCTGTCACCATTTGGGGAGCCCCGACTTTTTTGAGTCGACAAGGGTAAGGCTTTGATTTCTAGTTTATTTCGTTGTTGGTTTGAGGTTAATTTCCAAAAGGGGTTAGGTTTCTTTGTAAGGCTCGAGTTTAGGGTCATTTGGATTTTATTTTCTAAGAAGAGAAGAGAGGTTGGGTCGGTTTTGAGGTCTCGATCGAGAAGAAAATTAAATAGGAAATAGAGGGAAGTAAAGAGTAGAACATTTATCTTAGGGAATTTGGCCCCTCGTTGGGTTTAGTTGTTGTTCTTTCACCGGCGTTGAGTGAGCATGGTGGCGTTCGTAGAGGGGATGAACAGAGAAAGGGTTCCATTGGGTTTCGGCCGAGAGAGGTTGTTAGAGAAGAAAGAATGGAGGCTTGAGAGGAAAGGTTGAGTGGCTGAGTGTCTAGGTTTAGTTTAAAATTAGGATTTATATTATAGCTTTAGGGTAAATTATAGTTAAGCCACCGTGACCTTAGGGTTATTAGCATATTAGGTCCAATAGTTTTAACTCTGTATCTTGGTCCTCAAATCGAGTCTTTTATATCTCTAATTTGGTCTTTATATTTTAAGCTTATTTAATTTCAGTCCTAGAGTTATAGTATTTAAATTTTGTCATTTTAGACTTTTGACTTTCATTGTTTTGCATGCTACATTTTAGTCCTAGAATCAAGTCTTTACTTTTTCAATTTGGTGTTTTTATTTTATGTGTGTTTATCTTAGTCCTAAATGTTTATTTATTTAATTTCTGCTCTTTAGATATTAGATCTTTAAATTTTTACATGTTGCATTTTGGTTGTGGGTATGTTTGGGTTTGTTATATTTTTAGTCTATTCTATTAATCATAATTTGATTTCGGTTTCATTATGTAAAGGGGTTTGTTCATTGTTTTTACCTAGATTGTTATGACTTTTGTAGTTAGGGGAGTAAATTTCTGGAATTCGCACTTCGAAGTTTTTTTTTATATTTTAGTCGTACTTATGTATGATTTTTAATACACTTGTATATAGAGTTTATTAATATTAGTTAAAATATGTTTATTTATTTTTTTATTTGTAAATATTATTTTTCTTTTTTTTTTTATTGATTAATATGTAAATGTTTACTTTAATTAAGTCTTGCATGATAGCCTCATGTGCATCACCGAACCTAGTTACATAATTAAGGGTAATACCCTTTTAATTTAAAGTTACTTCAATGACTTTCTTAACTCACTAGATAGTAATTTTTGATGATTTTAAATTAAAAGTGTATCTCGTCAGTAACACTTAAATAAATTTTGATTCATCACTTTAAAATTTGGAAATGAAAGAAAAAGAAATGTTCGGTTATTTAAATTCATTGAGAAAAGATCGTTAGAACTCACCTAAAGGTTTGGTCTCAATATTTGTAAATAATCGAATATTCTTTATCTTCCTAATAGCTTGGTAATTTTAATTAACCTATTTTGTTGCTTTTTGAATGTTATAAATTTTCATTTTTGTTTTTTTAAGGGATCATAAATCAAACTAAACTCGAACTTGTGAAATTCATGGCAAAGATATTAATTAATCGATTAGGTGCCGATCTTAGGGCGTTGTGGGGTACTAATCCTTCCCTACACGTAACCGACTCCTGAACTCGGATTTTGGTAACATTGACCGCAAATTTGTTGTTTTTATTAAAATTAATTGTTTTTAAAATGACAACGTTTTTGGGTGCCCAATCACACCCTAATCAAAGATTGGTGGCGACTCCTCGAACCATATGTTTTTATCGTAAAGGAATTTCCAAATTTTTGAAATGAGAGGTTTTCTAAAATCGCATTTTTTAATTAAAAATCAGAAATAAAGATAATAATTAAAAATTATGTGGTTTTCAAATCTTGACCCTTAAGAAAAAAACCGTTTCGACAGCTTGGCGACTCCACTGGGGACCTTTTTTATAGAGTCAGGCCGATAGTCGATTAATTAATTATCTTTGCAATCGAAAGTTATAAATTTGTCCTAATTTTGTTTTTGATGCCTGGTTTGTTTTAAATTATTGTTTGCATTTTAATTTGCGATTTGATTAACAAATAAATTGTACTAATGTGTGATCTATATGTTTCAGTTTTTCTGACCTTCACTTTGGTTTGTTGTGTTTCTTGGATCGAGACAAAGGATTATGAGTTTCTCCTCACTGTCGCTATAACCTGTTGATATTTAGAGCCTTCTAACTGTGCTCTGTCCCATTAGGTAGGGGTGAACGCTACGCTTACGTGAGAAAAATTGATTTTCTCCGCATGGGCTTTAGCAAGTAACCTCCGGGGTACATGCCTTATGTTTACGAGTGAAACATTGAGTTTCCTCGCATGGACATGGGGAAATGTATCCTCTCGAATTGAACTTGACTCGTTTAAGCCTATAATGAGTGAGAGTTGAGGGTCTGACAAGCTCAAGGGGGCACCAGCAAAGGATAATTTGAGGACTCTTTTAGTGATACCAAAACTCTGCTCGTCTTATGCTGAATCTATGTCCGCAGACACAAAGGGGAAACTCATTCTAACCTTTTCCTTGAAGTTATTTATTTTTGCAAAAAGTATGAGAACTAGAAAAGCATGCGGTTAGGTGTTATATTTCCATACAAAGTATGTGAATTAGATACCATGCGGTTAGAATTTTTTGTGAATGAAAAAGCATGTGGGTAGATATCATGTTGGTAGGATCTATTAAAGCATGATTGGGTAGCCAACATGTGAGGGTAGGTTTTATTTGATGTTTACGGTACCCATTATCTTATTGTTTATCTTATGTGCACTAACCATTTTTGTTCTGTGTCTATTTTATTTTGATTATATTGCATTTGCATCCTCATGTCATCGAGGGGTGTTAATTCACAAGTGATTGACTAACAAGAAGTCTGACCATATTGAGGCAATATATTCTCCACCATGTAGTAAAAACCGGGAGATCCAGAGATGTTCAAACGATCCATGAAGAAAGGCACCCGATGAATGAAGAGATCTGAAGCTGGTAGAATAATTCCTTTGAATGTACAAAGGCCAAGATGTTTGGGGTGATGGGGCATTTTGAAGGCCCGTACCAGTATAAGATAACATTGGGGCACGACTGAGCCCACATCATGTTGAGATGACAAAATTCATACCAAGGAGGCATGAAGAATGAGCCTTACAATTTGAGGTGATGGGGCATTTTGAAGGCTCGTACCAGTATAAGATAATATTGGGGAACGACTAAACCCACATCATGTTGATATGGCAAGATTCAGAACAAGAAGGCATTGAGAATGAGCCTTAATTTGAGGTGTTGGGCATTTTGAAGGCTCGTACCAATATAAGATAATGTTGTGGCACTAGTGAATTTGTTTTAGCTAGAGGTATTAATGTGGGGTATCTTTGGAAGCCTATGAAGACTTGTGGAAAGATCATTGAATTGAACAAATAATTCCAATGGGATAGAAATGTATGAGTGCTAAAAATGGTAAAACAGTGACAATATAGTTTATTGTATATGATCATTTTGTCCATCATCAGTTGCATTATTGTGATTTCCACTACGTTTTGGTATCATTGTAATAACATACGAAAACTCTGAAGGCTATTCAAAGAGCTTCTCTGATTGAAAGATATGGGCAGAAGCCGCATGAAAAGATGAATATGTTGTCAAATGATTTACGAACCAGTAAATATGATGCTGAATCAATATTGCGATCATATGTTGTTTCCATTACCCAAGATGAAGGTTGTCTTACGCAACTCCAAGGTTAAAATGAGAAATAATTTGGTGACATGAAGAATTGGGGTAGATCCTCCTTGGGATGTGCTGCAAGAGTTAATCAGAATAGATGTTGTTATCCTGTAACACCCCAACCCGTACCCGACCCGAATACGAGTCCGTGGTGTCATATTGACTTTTAAAACCTTGACACTTAAAGAAAATCCCCGGGAATTTAAAAAAAACTTTGTTTAAAACAAAATACTTTAATTTACATAGAAGAGACTACAAAATACAAACTTGATCAGAGTGCTCATAATTAACGACTTATTACATACCAACACTCTATACACAACAAAATATACTTTGTCGATTACTTCTGATCTGATCTTCTAGTAGTGATACTATCGTTGCCACTTCTATTACTGCTCTTCTTGTTTCTTGGTACCTACGTGTAAATCACTTACACGCTAAGTCATAGACTTAGTGAGACAATAAATGAACATGTAACAATAGATTCATAAATATGCATTCTTACTATTTGATCATGACATTTCAATATGCATATATATATATATTTCATGACATATATATAATCATGTCATGCACACATGAAACTTACTTTCTTGTATCACTTTCACTTTAATTTATCTTTCAATTATTGCCCATGTATATTATTGAGAATAGAGGTATGTGAGTACATTGAGGTTGTGCACCAATGTTGTCACCACAGCTCGTATAAATTCTCTCATGGGGCACCGAACATTTGTTCAGTATTCATCCCGAAGGACTGCTATATATGTCCCGTAGGACCACTACGTCCCGAAGGACTACGTCCCGAAGGACTACATCCCGAAGGACTACAATACCCTCGACTCTTGGTATGCCAACTATACCTATAGCTCTCGTATCATATACTATGGGCATTTACGATGAATACTTTTCTCATCACTTGTTCTTTCTTTTCTGTCACAAACATGTATGTGTAACCATGTATTTTATATCATATCACATGTATCACGTATTGCATATTCATATATAATTTCATATATTCACATAACTTATCTCATTTCACATTGGCCATGTCTCATAGCATATATCATATGCATATAATCATGTATATCATATCATATATCTAATGTTTTATGCTCTTATGTTTATGCATATCATGTAACATATAATAACCTATACTCATTTCATGTATTCATGCACATATAAGAATCACAAATTAAATAACATTTTAGGAGTCACTTCTTACCATAGTAACTCCATCACTGGCTCATCGCAAGTCAATGTCCGTTCAATAATATAAGTACAATTAAAATTGCACTCACCTTAGCCTTGTTTTCTTTGATTCGATCCTAATCCTTTGATTATTCCGGAACTTGTTTAGACTCAATATCTACATAAATATAACATTTCAAAACAACTATCAGAAGCCTAAACCTTAACTTGATATTAACAACTTAAGCCAGATTAAAGAACCAAATTCCATTTTCATTTAGGGGGGAATCGATACCCCCCAGGGGGAATCGATACCCCTGGACATTCTGGAAATTTTCGTCCAAGAGGGGGAATCGATTCCCATTCATAGGGTATCGGTTCCCTCTACCCAGAAATTGTACTTTAACCCCGAAAATCATCAATTCTTCACTTAATTCTTCTATTTTAAACCCCTATCATGTCATTAAACTCAACTACCATTACTTAAACCAACTTATATCCATGAAAATCATCTATAACTTCAAAATCCTATCCTTCATATGAAATTCAAGAATCATACTTAAATTTCAATATGTTCTAAATACAATTCTAACACTTCATAATCCTTAATTATAATGATGACAAGTCAAATTTAACTTCAAATTCAACTTATCAACTATTTTCCATGATTTCATATAAAAACTCATTTTCTTAAATCTCTTATAACTTCTTCATCTCTTGATTATAAGACAACTTAAGCTTTCCTTAAGCTTAGTTATCATCTAATGATCAAAACATAACCTTTAATTTAACAAATAACCAACAAATCAGAAAACCCTTACCTTTGCCTAGCTTCCACGGTTGGGAGAAGAAGAAAGGAAGAAGAAAGAGTTTCAGATAACTCTTTCCCCCATCCCACGTGATTCATTCATATAATTGGGGGAAAATATCTTTCATGCTAAATGACCATTTTGCCCTTTAATTCTTTGTATAATTACTATAAACTTTTAGGAAATATTTCTGAACCAATCATTGAACTATTCAAATATCCAATTTAAATCACCAAAATCTGAAGTTTTACAATTTAGTCACTAACCCGTATTTTGGGATGTTACATATCCCATTGATCTTTGTGGAGTTTGGCGCAGTCATATATAGTCTCCAAAATGGGACAACATGATCATGTTTATGATCATAGCAAGAAGTTGAGAGAGAAAACGCTTTATCCGAAATGAAGATAGAAAACATAGACGACCAGAAAATAGAAGAAGATCATATGGATATCCAGAAATACAATTTGGAAATTATGAGATGATTGCACGGGTACCTAAAGCATACCCTGGAAAGGAATAACCAAGTAGAAGAAGACTGAGTTCACCACTTTGAAGTCAGACGAAGAAGAAATCAACATTTATGCATTCATGAAAATATCATTTGCATAAAAGAAAATGCATTACACTGATACATTGAATTGCATTTGTGTTTCATGGATAAATACATGATTTTGACAGATCTTCTAGTTAAAAGGAAAGATGCCGGATGTCAAAATCTCGATGATTGAAAACGTCAAATACAGGAAATCGTGCTTAGAGAAGCAGAACCTGAAGACCTGAAGAACGCAGGGGTCAATACACAAGGGAAACGTTACTTTGAAGCAAGGCATGTAGCCGACCATTAAGTTGTTTTATGAAAGGGAATGAGAAAGATTTCTCATTAAAATTTGAAGATTTGAAATTTTTGAAAAGTAAGAAAGGTTTCTTACCTAGTAAACTATTTCCAAAATTTATAAGTCCTTCGGGCCATCAGTAAGTCTTTCGAGTATGATGCTTAAATCCTTAGGGTCATCTGTAAGCCTTTTGAGCAAGACGATAAGTCATTCGGGCCATCCATAAAACCTTCGGGTAGGATGTTTTCAAAGGAATTTGAAAATGAGAAAATGATGTTTTAAAGAGATGAAATTTTTGAAAACTAAGAATGCGATTTCCAAAATTTCACACTTAGTATGTCCTTTGGGCCATCAGTAAGTCTTTCGAGCATGATGATTAAATCCTTAGGGTCATCTGTAAGCCTTTTGAGCAAGATGATAAGTACTTCGGGCCATCCATAAGACCTTCAGTAGGATGTTTTCAAAAGAATTTGAAAATGAGAAAATGATGTTTTAAGAAGATGAAAATTTTGAAAACTATGAATGCGATTTCCAAATTTCACATTTAGTAAGTCCTTCGGGCCATCAATAAGTCTTTTGAACATGATGCTTAAATCCTTCGGGTCATCTGTAAGCCTTTTGAGCAAGATGATAAGTCCTTCGGGACATCCATAAGACCTTTGGGCATGATGTTTTCACAAGTCTATCGAAAAATGAGAAAGATTTCTCATTAAAATCTGAAGATTTGAAAAGTAAGAAAAATTTCTTACCTAGTAAATTATTTCCAAAATTGGTATGTCATTCGGGCCATCAGTAAGTCTTTCGAGTATGATGTTTAAACCCTTCGGGTCATCTGTAAACCTTTTGATCAAGGTGATAAGTCCTTCTGGACATCCATAAGACCTTCGGGTAGGATGTTTTCACAATAAGTTGAAAAATGAGAAAGCGATGTTTTAAGAAAATGAAATATTTGAAAACTACGAAGGCGATTTCCAAATTTTTGCAATTAGTAAGTCCTTCGGGCCATCAGCAAGTCTTTCGAGCATGATGATTAAATCCTTCGGGTAATTTGTAACTTCACGAAAGAGTAGTGAAGTAAATCCATCAGTAAGTTTTTCGAGTATGATGATGAAATCCTTCAGGACATCAGTAAGTCTTTCGAGCATGATGATTAAATTATTCGGGTCATCTATAAGCGTTTTGAGCAAGATGATAAGGCCTTCGGGCCATCTTAAGCCTTCACCGAAGAGTAGTGAAGCAAATCCATCTTAAGCCTTCACAGAAGAGTAGTGAAGCGATCCATTTTAAGCTTTCACCGAAGAGTAGTAAAGCAAATCCATCTTAAGCCTTCATCGAAGAGTGGTGAAGCAAATCAATCTCGAGTCTGATATCCCCGACAAAAATAATAGAGCAGATCCTTCATCAAGTTTTAAAGCACGGAGTTGGAACTGGACAAAAAACTGGTTGTCTTTTATATCTTTGCCCTATTCTTGTTAACATAAGAATGAGCAAAGAGGGGCAGCTGTAGACACCCGTTTTGTCCGGGATATTATTATTATATTATTATTATTAATACTATTTATTTTTATTTTGTAGCTCCCACGTGCTGGTGTCATCCATGAGAAAACCAAGTCTCAGCCATCAAGCTGCTAGCGTTGCACGCCAATCATGCCACCATTGAAGCCATTTTATCACCTGCGAACAACCCATCGAAAATCATCAACAAAAGTCAAGAAGAAAGGAACCTAATCTCGTCTTAATCTTCAACAACCAACAAGGAAATTAAAGAAAATGACAAGAGACTTTCGGTGAAGAAACAGATAAAAGGGGAGAGGAAATTCTCAACGAGAAAACCCGGATGAACAAAACAGAATACACAGAGGTTTTTTTCGTTGGAACCAAAGGGAAGAGAAGAATGTAAAACTTCTTTCTTTTTCTTAGAATATCCGAAATTAGCCATGTAACAGGGATTTCCCCTACTATTTTTGAAGGAATGCAAAGCTATGTATATGTTCATCTTTTATTTTCCATTTGGATTAAATAAAAAAATAGCAATTTCCAGATTTTGTTACTAAAATAGAGTCGAGAGAGAGACGTCCATTTTACCTTGGCGGTTCATCGTGACTGTCCGGAGCTCGTCTTCAACGATGAATAAAAGCATTTGAACCAAAAACATCACAACAATGAGTAAATCGAGAGCTTTTCGAACGCAAAATAAAAAAAACGAAAGAGTGAAAAGAGAAGGGACGTTACCTTTCTCGTACGAAGAGCTCTCTCACTATTTGGGGAGCCCCGACTTCTTTGAGTCGACAATGGTAAGCTTCGATTTCTAGTTTATTTTCATTGTTGGTTCGAGGTTAATTTCCAAAAGGGGTTAGGTTTCTTTGTAAGGCTTGGGTTTAAGGTCGTTTGGATTTTTATTTTCTTAGAAGAGAAGAGATGTTGGGTTATCCGGTGGTCTGAAGTTGGTTTAACGCTGTTTTGTGGCGGTTTTGTCAGTTTTGAGGTCTCGATTGAGAAGAAAATTATATAGGAAATAGAGGGAAGTAAAGAGTAGAACATTTATCATAGAGAGGTTGTTAGAGAAGAAAGAATGGAGGCTTGAGAGGAAAGGTTGAGCGGCTTAGTGTCTAGGTTTAGTTTAAAATTAGGATTTATAATATAGCTTTAGGGTAAATTATAGTTAAGCCACCGTGACCTTAGGTTATTAGCATATTAGGTCCAATAGTTTTTAACTCTGTATCTTGGTCCTCAAATCGAGTCTTTTATATCTCTAATTTGGCCTTTATATTTTAAGCTTATTTAATTTCAGTCCTAGAGTTATGTTATTTTTTGTCATTTTAGACTTTTGACTTTCATTGTTTTGCATGCTACGTTTTAGTCCTAGAATCAAGTCTTTTACGTTTTCAATTTGGTATTTTATTTTATGTGCGTTTTATCTTAGTCCTAAATGTTATTTATTTAATTTATGCTCTTTAGATATTAGATCTTTAAATTTTTACATGTTGCATTTTGGTTGTGGGTATATTTGGGTTTGTTATTTTTAGTCTATTCTATTAATCATAATTTGATTTCGGTTTCATTATGTAAAGGGGTTTGTTCATTGTTTTTACTTAGATTATTATGACTTTTGTAGTTAAGGGAGTAAATTTATGGAATTCTCACTTTGAAGTTTTTTTATTTATATTTTAGTCGTACTTATGTATGATTTTTAATACACTTGTATATAGAGTTTATTAATATTAGTTAAAATATGTTTATTTATTTATTTTTATTTGTAAATATTACTTTTTTTCTTTTCTTTTATTATTATTGATTAATATGTAAATGTTTACTTTTAATTAAGTCTTGCATGATAGCCTCATGTGCATCACCGGACCTATTTACATAATTGAATTAAGGGTAATACCTTTTTATTTTAAAGTTACTTCAATGGCTTTTCTTAACTCACTAGATAGCCATTTTCGACGATTTTAAATTAAAAGTGTATCTCGTCAGTAACACTTAAATAAATTTTGATTCATCACTTTAAAATTTGGAAATGAAAAGAAAAAGAAATGTTCGGTTATTTAAATTCATTGAGAAAAGATCGTTAGAACTCACCTAAAGGTTTGGTCTCAATATTTGTAAATAATCGAATATTCTTTATCTTCCTAATGGCTTGGTAATTTTAATTTAACCTATTTTGTTACTTTTTGAATGTTATAAAATTTGCGTTTTTTGTTGTTTTAAGGATCATAAATCAAACTAAACTCGAACTTGTGAAATTTGTGGCAAAGACATTAATTAATCGAGTAAGTACCGATTTTAGGGCGTTGTGGGGGTGTTAATCATTCCCCATACGTAATCGACTCCCGAACTCGGATTTTGGTAACATTGACCGCAAAATTGTCGTTTTAATTAAAATTAATTTTTATTTAAAATGGAAACGTTTTTGGGTGCCCAATCACACCCTAATCAAAAATTGGTGGCGACTCCTCGAACCATATGTTTTTATTGTAAAAGAATTTCCAAATTTTCGAAACAAGAGGTTTTCTAAAATCCCATTTTTTAATTAAAAATCAGAAATAAAGAGAATAATTAAAAATGATGTGGTTTTTAAAATCTTGACCCTTAAGAAAAAAAACCGTTTCGACAATTGTTATTCTTTAAGATATCAAATTTAAATATCGTGTATACAAGAATATGAACATTTATTATTAAATGATTTAATTTTTTAAAACATATATTTTGTATTATTTCAGATTAAAAAAATTAATATTTAGATAAATTAGTTTTAATTATCGTGATTATAACCTATTTAATTTGAAGAGCTTAAAGATAATGATTGGATAATAAAATTAATAATAAACGTTTATCTTTAGGACCAAGGCGCCCTATCTCTTTAAAGGCTCAATCTTCGTCTATAAGACTATAACTGAGTTTAATGTGATAAGTAGGGGTGTAAACGAGTCGAGTCGAGTTCGAGTATTATTGAGTTCGACTCAATTTAAAAATTCTGAAATGAAGCTTGACTTAATTCGAAAACTCGTGAGCTTAACATTTTCAAGCTCGATTCGAACTCGAAATCCTGAATTGAAGCTCATGAGCAGCTCGAAAATGCTCGAAATGAAAAAAAATCTTAAACTTAATTCGATTGAAGGCTTAAACTCAAACTCGACTTTGAACCTTAAATATATGAAAATCTTACTGTATTTTTTTAAAAAATAATACATAAATGTTAATATTATTAATAATTTATTTAAAATTTATTATTTTAAAAAATAATAAAATTTATATATTTTCGAGTTACTCACAAATTTTTCGAGTCGAATATCAAATAGTTCATTTTAGCTCGTTAACAACTTAAGTCAAATCCATTCGATCTGTCTAAACTCACGATCTGTCTCGTCTTATAACCACTGATGAGCATATACGGTGTCAATTTGATCAATACTTTAAAAAATAGATTTATAAAATTTATTATTTATAAAGATATTTTATAGTGAATACTGTATTACATAAATACATTTTATAATAACTATTTCTGATTTATGTGCCCAAACATATAATTTCCTTTTCGGTTCTAAATGCCCCAACTATTATTGGTCTGACTGATGTCCTCTTAGTCCTCCACAGTTACAGGTCTTTCTCTGAGCAGACGTGACATCATGTCCCATTACACGTCAGCACCAAGTAACCGTTAGCGCGATTTTTCTACATATTGCCCGACAAGAGTATAACTTAAAATAAATATTTGCTCCATTCCAAAATTTCTCTCTGCCAAAAAATTTAATAATAATAAAAGAATTACACCGCAATTTATGGGCGTGCAAAAGGCTGCTGGCCTGCTTCGTTATATTTACCCGACGTTAACGCCGTTAATCACGGGTTCATGCGAATCACAGTGATCACCCAAATCCCGTAACAAAATCCCCTCCTTAAGTTAACCTCCGTTGAAAACATCTTTACGCTTTCTTTGGATACACTTTTTTCACGCGCTTGAATTATTTCATTTTCTATTGTAAAAATTGGTAAATTTTGTTTCCTTGAATTGAAAAACAAATACCTTTCTTTAATCTTGGAAAACGTGCGCCTGCATGGGGAAGAACTCAACGGTTCTTTAGCCAACTAAGCTTACTGGCGCACGTTAGAAGTTGCGAGTTTTGTTTGTCAATTGTCCACTGTATTTGCAAGGGGATTTATATTTATTTTTTACTGCATGGGGAACAATGGGATCTAATGTTAGATCCCAATGTATATAGGGCATGATGTGGATGCTGTCTACGGTGGATACCATGCACGTGAAAGCGTAGACGAAGATCCCAAGGTTTTGATTCTCTACTCAATCACATCCGTTCATCTTGCTTATTTTGGGACTGTTGCTCATGTTTTCCAATGTGGGTAAACTTTTGGAAACAATTTCAATTCAACGGATGATTCAAAGTGAAGAAGAAAATAGGTGTAGTTTTTGCGTGCTGAATAGAAAGGTTTGATTAGACAGGGTCGTACCTAATCTATTTCTGAATCTGTTGGCTATACTCATACCGCAGTTAATCGCACTGACCCAAATTTACGGCAACTTTTAATATTTTTGACTCTTCATCCCAAATTTGTTTCATTAATTCGTGTTTTTTTGCTGTTTTCCTATTATTTGTTTTGTGTAAAATACACGGTCTCTCGATTATAGGATTATTTTATGAGAAAATTGCTCAAATAATATTTTTGAAAAAAACAATTCACCATCTCACATTTTATTTCTCACTATAGAATGTTTTCTACAGTAATAGTTGTAGACACGTACTTTATGCAATTCCTTGAAGACTCCATAATTTCTATGCGTCTTTAGCATTTGCACAGCTAAAAAGTTGTTGCCCTCGACTCCCTGCAGCACTGCTCCATGCACAGCTAAAATGCTGATGCCCTTGACTCCCTTGAACATTGTTCTATGCACACTTAAAGCATGGAGTCTTCATTTTTGAACACCTTAAAGTCGCATAGAAATCTTGGAGATTTCCACAAGTCTCATCACTTACAATGCGTCTTCAATAATTACTGTTCAAAACACGGGAAATAAAATGTGGGGTGGATTACTTGGGAAATTTTTTTCAAAAGCATTATCGTGGCTGTTTTGCCGTATTTTATTGAATATTCTTATTATTAAAAGTTATAAAATGATTTCTTAATCATGTATCACTATTTTATTGAATCTCTAGTATTGAAAGTTACAAAATAGTCAGCAAACTATTTATATATTCTAAACTCGTCATTTTTCACAAAAAATTGATGACTTTACGTTAGACGTTAACATATTAATTGAAATGGGATAAAATTTGATCATATAATCCCAACCAACTATACAACCCAAACAATTTTATGATCATATTTATTATATTTCAGTTAATAGGTTAACATCAAGCTCGACGACCATAAATTTTTACTGAAAAAAGACGAGTTTAAAAATATGAATAATCGGATGATCATTTTGTAATTTATAAAAATCGAGGGACTTAATAAAGTAGTGATATAGTGGGAAGACTGCTTGAGATCTGATTTGAAAGATTTAGCCCTTACCGAGGACATGACCTCTAATAGGAAAGTATGGAGACTTAAGATTAGGGTAGCCAAGTAATGCGGGTCACATCCATAGGGTGTATCATTTCCGTCTTCTTTTAATGTCTTTGTAGTAATTTCCATGACTTATACTTCTTATACGTTTATGTCATTGGAATTTATAAAGGCTTAGAACTACAATAGCGGAGTAGTATGCCTTAATTTAGGTTTTAACACATTTTGACTTTATTCCTTCTCGTAGCTGGCTATCGTTGACTTTTGTGTATCCTTTCTCTTGTTTCCTCTTTTAAATTTAGTCGGGTCTTACGTTTCTGTATATGCAGAAATTTTTATGTAGGGATTTATTTGCAGGGATTACTTCCCATTACAGACGTGCATATGAAGATTGCATATGAAGACTGTTCAACTATGTATTTATTTATACATGCATAGTATTTTATCCTTATTTTTAATTTTTTGACTGCCGGAGATCTTCCACGGAAGCTGCTCTCAACCTGGCGTTGAGGGCATGCCTACTACTCTACCTCTCCCTTATTCCATTACATATGAGAATAGGGTTTTGTTGTTGTTGTTTATTGATAATACATATACATTATGTGTTACTAATTAAATATAAAAAAATTTAAAAAATAAACTTATTTAATCATTAAAATAATTTAATGCATTTAATATTTTTATATTATTAGTTTTGGTTAACGGTCATGTCATCTTCTATTTTATGGATTTCCCGGAAAATATTAAGAAGAAACGTGAAAATAAATGTGTAATGAAAAATAACGCATATAATAAGAATATCGATAATGATTTACTAAAGAGCTCATTGAATAGGATAAGGTTGAACGAATAGCACGGGGAGAATCAGGAGAGGCCCAGTAATTAAGGTGAACTGACATGGGCATCTTAGTCATTAAAACATAGCTAAGTGGGGACCTGGGGGACAAGAGATCCGGTTGCTTGCCTCCTCAAATGTCCGAAGAAAAAACAAATCAGAAAAATTAAAATAAAACTAATTATTAAAAAAACCCTGCTTTTAGCGTCTGAGGGGATGTTTGCCTGCTCTCCAAAAAAATCGACTTTTTTTCCTACAGAAGAATAACACCCGGTAGTAATGAGACGCGTGTCGTGTGGAAGTCAGGTTCCTTTCTAAACATTTTTTGTTTGCTGACGTGAATCTTACAGTTATCGCCACGTCCTCAATAGTTATCGACACGTGTCATTTCATCAACCATGACACTGCTATAGTATAGTAGTTAACCAGATAAGCAAATATACCGACAAAATAAAGGAAACAAAAAAAAGACGACGCAGATATGCAATTTGCCCTTATATTTTCATAATATTGATAAATATTAGGGTAAACTATCTATTTGTTATCTATATTACTTAATATTTATTTTGGTCACTTAACTATTATTTTCTCTAAAATTATATCTATATTACGTTTTAATTTTATTTTAGTCAAATATTATTAAAATTCCTTTCTAAGACATCAGCATCGTTATTTTTTAATTATGAGTGATTAAATAAATTCAAAATGTAACGTTAGTTATGATTTCGTAAAGTTAAAAACGGAGTAAACACAAACGGGTTTCCTTAAGAATATTTTAATAATTAACTTTCGGTGTCACTAACTAATTAAAAGATTAATTGTCAGCTAATTATACTGTTCTCATTCATGGCGTTTTTTCTGAAAAATCATCGGTGACCGGTATATTTACCGATCTAACACCAGTCATATTATTTCCTGATCTAATACCCGTAGCAGTAAAGCGCGCTCTCTGCCCCGCGCTATATGCTGATTGGCACCACGTGGGGTATAACGCGCCCCCTGTACCGCGCTATATGCTGACATAGCTTACACGTGGTTATAGCGCGCCCCTTGATCCGCGCTATACACCACGTAGGGGTATAGCGCCCTGCTCAGCGCTATACCTGGGTATGAATTATATTTAGCGCAGACCTTTATCTGAATAATTACATATAGCGCGGTGCAGGTACCGCGCCTTATATGGTTATAAATACCCTTCACTCCCGGTTAAGTTTCTCACATCTCCTCACATCTCTCCTCTCAACTTATAAATTAATACAACAATTCCGTCAACGAGTAATAATTATGGTAATTTTCTCATATTTGATTTAGAAGTTCATGCGATTTTTCATTATAAATTTTGTTATAATTTTTTTATACTTATTGTTTATTATGATTATTTGAAAAAAATATTATACTAATTATTTTCAATTAATTTTTGTGTTTGTAAAATTGAAAAGTAGGAGCATACGTCAAAATAGTTTTGTGGTACATGTAATAATATAAAATTATATTATTTAAATTATTTACGTTGATGTGTAAAAAATTTATTGTATTATATTTTCGTTCATATATAATTTATTTAATCAAGTTTGTTTCAGTTATTTTTTTTGCAGATATAATATTGCCGCACTTTTAAACTCAAAGAATGGCGCGACTTTCAGCCATTGTTTATTATGATGGTGAAATTCGAGAAGATGAAACCGGCTTTGTTTTCGTATCAAATGAGCGTATTAAATATTATTCAAGAGAAACATAACTCTTGAGGAGCTGATAACGAAGATTTCGAGGAAGATTCATGTTGGAAGTAGTAAAAGAATGTCGTCGTTGCAGTACAGATTTCCAACATTATTGTTGTCATTAACTTATACAACGTTCGAACTTTCGAACAATGATGATGTTCAAATGATGGTTGAAGCTCAAAGTAATTATTCAGACGCCGCTATTGAGATGTATGCACATTTTGTTCAAGTGCATGCTGTTCGGGGTCAATCTTTAAGCTCCCACTATGGGCTGGCTGAACAAGTTGATCAAGTTGACAGCCCGACTACAGTAATGTGTAATGATTTTAATGCCATAATGGGGAGACATTCATCCGTAACTCCTTACGATATGTACCGAGGTGGGTCCATGAACAATCCGTATGGCAATACCGCGTCCAGTTCAAGGGGAAGGCATTCATCTGCAAATTTCTTTGACCATGTGGAGATGTCATCGACGTAACCATCTGTTCAGTTTCCATTTGACACGATGGCTTCAAGCTCCAGGGGGAGGCATTCGACTGCGAGCTTTTTCGATCTCAATGTCGATATGCCTTCCAATTCATGGGGAAGGGCGTGCAAGTAGTAGGTTCTTCGACCTAAATGTGGAGAGCATGGAGGAACCATCATCTCCACCAGAAGAACCGCTTCATGAGCCTGGTGCGGATGGTGCTGATACTGGACTATTCATTCACCCAGAATCACCGCAATTCAACTCCGATGATGATGAAGTTCCAGGAAATGTGGCACAAACTGACCCTCCTGCACACATGTATGAAGCTGATTATGGTGCAATGTACGGGCCAGAATTTGCGGATATGCCTAATCTCGGTGACTATGGATATTACTCATCAATAAATAATGGTGAGTTATATTTAGACATGGAGTTTTCAAGCAAAGAAGAAGCGGTGATGGCTATAAAAAATTACAATATCCATAATTATGTTCAGTCTAGAGTCAATCGATCGACCGAAAAATATGTATGATATTGTGCCGACGCGAAAACGGATGCAATTGGATGGTTCGCGTATCGAAATAAAGAGGAAAAACAACATATGTGAACTAACAGTATACAACGGTCCTCACACATGTTGTGCTGGAGGGGTCAACCAAGATCATCCCAACTTGGACTCTGAAATGATATGCCAAGCCATCATGCCCATGGTAAAAACAATCTCTCATATAGCTGTTGCAGTGTTGATTTCAGCTATACAATCGCAGTATATACACTGTCTCCTAAAAAAGCTTGGTTGGTAAAACAAAATGCCAATGTCAAACTTCATGGCGAATGAGATGCATCTTACAACGAACTTCTAGGTTGGTTTAGGTTGGTGCGGACGTTGAATCCTGGGACAATTATGGACTTCGAAACCTCCTATGCATACCATAATGATCGAGTTCTTCGCGATCGAAGCCAATTCTACCGGGTTTTTTGGAGTTACCCACAGTGCGTTAATACTGCCAAATACTGCAAGTCTGTGGTCCAGATCGATGGGACTTTCTTGTATGGAAAATACAAGCAAGTTTATTATTGGCAGTTGTCCAAGATGGCAATCGCAACATTCTTCCAGTTGATTTTGCTCTTGTCGAAGGAGAAGATACATATTATTGGGCTTTTTTCCTCCGAAATTTACGTGCACATGTTATCACGAGGGAAAACATCTGTGTCATTTCAGATCACGAAGCTGGGATCAAAGCAGCAATGGAGTCTTTGGGTCCAATGTGACAACCACCCATTGTCCAACATAGGTATTGTCTCCGACACATTGCTGCAAACTATCATGGAATGTACAAGAAGAATGATGAGCGTCAATTAATTATGCGTATAGGTAAGTGAAATTGATGTAGTTTGTTTTCTTTCAATCGTTTTAATTTTGCAAAGAAAGCAAGTTAGTAAGTTATACATTTTTTGATCAGGTTACGAACTACTCCTCGAACGTTTGAATCAATGCTTCAAGATTTGCGGGTGAAGAACGAGGAAGAATACGATTACATCAGCCTCATCGATAAAGAAATGTGGACGAATGCATATGATGGTGGATATCGATATGGACACATGATGACCAACTTGGCAGAGGCAATCAATTCAACTTTAAAGGGTGCACGTCACTTACCAGTAGCGGCTTTGGTAAAGACTATATTTTCATTTGGGGGCACTTTTTGCGAAGCTCGGGGGACAAGCTCAAACCTGGATGCAAGGCGGTCATATCTATCACTCTAGATTAGTTGCAGATCTACAAAAAAAATTGTTGCATCAAATAGAATGTCTGTAACAAGTTTCTCTAGAAGGCATGAAATGTTTTGTGTCATAGAGTTACCGCGACCTCTTCAAGGGATTGAAGCTGTGTCGTTAAGAGTAAATATAAGGGACAAAACGTGCGACTGCGGGTTTTTTCAAGCTCTGAAGTATCCATGCTCTCATGTGATAGCATCTTGCTCGCATACACGTCAAGACTATAACCATTTTGTGGATCCCGTATGCCTACTATCTGAAGTTTTTAAGGTATACGGATTTTAGTTCCCCCCATAGGTAATGACAAAGACCCCGATGAGGTTCAAGATTGGCTTCCGATTGTACCAAATCTGAGTTTATTGAGGGAGCGTGGTCGTCCAAAATCCAATCGAATTCATTGCGATATGGATATTCGAGAAAGATCTAGACAAGACAGAAGATGTGGGCATTGTAGAAACCCAGGACACACTAGAAAAACATGTCCACTTATGTTGCCATCAAGTAACAATTGATGAGGAAATGTTGTATTTGTTTATCAAATAATAATTCTTGTACTTTGATTTGCATTTACTTCAAGTTAATGTCATTCGATAATCGCTGATGAAGATTAAAAAAATGAACACAATCATTAAATTTTATCAAACTAATAACAATTTGGTATTTGAATATAATTTTAAATACAACAAACTTACAATAAGAATTAAATGGTAAATGATAACAAAATTACAATAACTGATATTAAATGGTAATAAATAAAATTAACTGAAATAAGAACAAGTCAACAAATTTAACAAAAGAAAGTAAGTATTAAATGAAAAATAATAAAAAATACAATTTAACAAAATAAAGTATATACAAATATAATAAAAAAAATCTATCGATGCCTATGACGCGAATGTGTTCCGCAGTGCGGTGGCTGTCGGTCTCGAGGAGGATTTCTTCGTATCACTGGTTCTGACTCCTCACTATCATCGTCATCACCATCGTCGTCGTCGTCGTCGTCCTGAACAGGTACATTAGGTTCATGAGGAGCTGATGACGATGAAGCACCTCCATAGAATAAGGACACTGGAGATGTATGACTGACTATCCCACCGGCCTGCGAAAACTGGGAAAACTCATAAAACCCAGACATCGCTGAGTATGAAAACTGTACAGGAGGTGTCTATGCTGCGTCCATGGGTGATGAGGATGAACCCGCTAGATATCCAGTATATGAACCCCAAGTCAGATATGTAAACATAGACCCATAATAGCCTCCAGGAGGGGTCATCTGTGACGGTGGCAGTGGAGGGTCATAAAACCAGGTGAAGGTGGCGGCGGCATCTGGTAATGGAAAGATGGTGGCATCATATATGGCTGCGACATCATAAATGGTTGTGGTGGCTGTTGTGAAGGTCCTGTTGGTGCAGCTGAGGATGAACCGGAAGCACATACTCTCTGTCCACGAGTCGGGGGACGATGGTGCTGTGCGGTGAACGTCTCTGTCGACGTCGCAGAAAGATCTGCCCTCGTGCATCCTCGAAAAGCAGAAACAGTTTCCCGTTACTGTGAACCACTCATAATAACCTTCAGCAACACTCAAGAGGTCAAGTAAAATGAGCTCTCTACGGGGAAGGCACCGATGTCGATCCTCCCACAATACGACCCACTCATGATGTCTCACCAGCCAATCTGTATCTGCTTGCCGTGTCTATCTAAGCTATGCAACTCATCCATATTGCGAGGTTCTTCCGGAATTGGTTGAAAACAACCAAACTGTCGGAGCACGCGATCAGTAGAGTACCACTCGACGGTCGCATAACAGATCAGAGTGACCATCGCCATCCAAATATCTGATGGGCCTCTCAACTCAGGTGGGACCACTGCCCTCACATCATTAGTACAATATGGCACCCATTCAAACTAAAACAAATATTATATAAATTTTTATCAAAATAATAATCTAATTATAAACTATAATCTAAAATCGATTTTTAAACATTAAAATTCATACCTGTGTGCCAGCCTTCTGATCGATTAGCATCCTAATTTTTTCTAAATCATCAGGTAACTCCTGATGATTTTTCTTATCAGTAGATCACCTATTCAAGGAAAAAAATTATTATACGATGTATAAAATTATTAATATACAAAATCAGTTTTGTAATTACCTCAGAAGTAGTGGAAATACGAATGAGTTCTTCACAACGGGACATAAAAAGGGAAATCGATACCATGCCCAAAACTGCAGCAGCAGGAGACATTCGCCGATAGCATTACGCCTGTAGTCAGTGGCTCCACACATTTCCCTGTACAACAAAGCAAAAACTGTCGAGCCCCAACTGAATGATCTGGCCAGACGAAAGTCGCTAAGACGTCGCAACCACATGCAGTGAACTAGGTTGCGCGATTTGTCCGACATCAATAACCCTCCTATCAACTGCAGTATGCATGCCCGTGCATACATCTTAACTTCATCCTCAGAGGCGTCTGTGCTCAACTCCCGAAATTTGGCATCTAACCAATTTAACGGTATCCTACCTCCGATAAAACTTTCTGGGACACGTCCTAGATTATCCCGGCACAAAGTAGTCAGGAACCCTGCGAGATCCCTGATATCACAACTCCATCCACCGGAAGCCCTAGGTGCATAGCAACATCCTCAAGTATAATCATGCACTCTTCGCACGGAAGATGGAATGTGTGGGTCTTTGACCTCCACCGCTCTACTAAAGCAGAATAAGGTCTGATTCTATCTTACAGTGACCCTGATATCTACCTATGTAACCAAATCCAGCCTCTACTAATACGGCAAGACACATCTAGGTATCACTAACTTAAGATTCCTAATAAAAGGATCTAATACACGGTCCTTCTCCTAAAATTAAATAATTATACAAATTAATTCTTAATCTAATAATCATGCATTAAATAAATCAACAAATTATTACAAATAATTTAAATTAAATTAAAACGTTAAAATTTACTGTATCAGCAAAGTGTCGAGATATATGATTTCCATCCAAGCGAAGTAGACCGCCTTCCATTATATATCTGCAAAAAATTATATTAGTAAAATATTAAATAAAGAAAAATGATTAAATAAATTAAATACATAATATTAAAAATATTGTAAAATATACCTTAAATATAGAGAGTATTTGAGAGAATTTGAGAGAATATGGTGTGATGAAAGTAATAGAGGATGGGGTATTTATAGGGAGGATTGGGATAATTAAAGGTATAGCGTGCCCCTGTACCGCGCTATATCCCACGTGTCAGATAAACAACTATAGCGCGGATCAAGGGCCGTGCTATACCCACATGTAAGCCATGTCAGCGTATATCACGGTACAGGGGGCGCACTATACCTCACGTGACACCAAATCAGCATATAGCGCGGGGCAGGGAGCCCGCTTTACTGCTACGGGTGTTAGATCGAAAAATATAATCTGACCGATGTTAAATCGATAAATATACCTGTCACCGGTGATTTTCGAAAAAAACGCCCTCATTCATTAAAAAAAGATAAATGCACACTTTGCCAGGTTACACTTTCACCCAAGATTATTGCTTTAATTAACGATTCGTAACTTTCAATATAATTAAAATCAAGTTTAAAAATATAACTATGTTAGAATTATTTTATCATTAAACTTTTAAAAAGTTACGAAATAATATCATTTTTATTTATTATAAAATGAATATTTCGCCGTTAGTTGCAATTACTTGTTGTTAATAGAATAATATTATACATTAAATTAATAATTAATATTTTGTATATCTTTCAATTATAATTAAAATTTTATTTTGATATTTTTAATAATTTAAAAAAACAAAAAATAAATTTATTTTATGTTCTATATCTAAACTTCACTATACTGCACCCAGTACTTCTCCCTCATCTCTCTATAAATCCACACCCAAAAACTCAAAATCATATCGAATATTTGAATTATATAAATTTCAATGAAAACCCAAGTTAAACACAAATTAATTTGCAAAGTCAGAATTTCTTTTCTTTTCTGGAAAGCGGAAATTAAATTCTATAATTTTCATTATAGGGTTTAAAATATAAGTTTACCATATAAACTTATAATTATTTAACTTTTAGAGGGAATTATATAAAATTTTATCACGTAGGTGCTGCTTATGTTAACATGTATGGATAATTTTTTGTTGGTAAAGAAAATGTATGGGTAATTAGATATGCTTTGTCGTTAATTCAATATGTGAAATTTGGGTTTAAATCCTTTTAGTATGCTTAAAATAAAAATTTAATTTCTAAATTTTCATTTGCTAATTTATTATTTGTTATAGTGTACTTTGATTTTAATTATTTAGATTAACCAATGACACTATAAAAATAAATAAATTGTACTAGTATTTGATTTATTGATCAACTAATCAAGATCGAGTATTATAGAAGTTCATTATAAGGATTCTCCCCAACTCAAATTTTAATTAAAGTTTAATATAAAAAGTCCCTAAACTATATAATTTTCCATTTACGTGCCTAAACTGTTTTTCAGTCAAACTATCCAAGTCCCCAATGTTATAGATATTACCGTTTTAGTACCTTGATAGTAACTACCATTAAAAATTATGTCAAGCAACCCATGTCGCCTTTATGTAATTTTATAATTTTTATTTAAAATTTAAAACTTAAAATTATAATTTTTAAAAATCACAAAATTTTCAAAAATCTTAAAAAGAACCTCAAAACTTTGAAGGCTCTAATTCCAATTCCTATACATACATTGATCACCTCATTTTTCCATTACAGTCGATTTAACCTCCGCTCGATGATCACTCATCTGATAAAAAACCACCAGAACATGAGCCGACGAACGTTAAAATCAACAAAACATAAAACTTCAAATCATGACACCTGATGAACATGATGGTCATATCAACGACAAGGACGACGATTATTGACAATGGAGATGGTGAGATTAGGTTAGGGAATTTAGGGTTGCTTTTTAGGGATTAGAGATTTTTTTATATATATTTTAGAGAAATTATGATTTTTTTATAAAATATAATAATATTTTTTAAAATAAAAATGTCAAATTACCTAAATACAACACATATCACTTAACTAATTTTTTTAATGTCTGTTGTGACAGAGATACTTGAAATGGTAAACCATAGAAGTTTAAGCACCTAAATGAGAAAAAGATATAATTAAAAGACTTTTTTTATATTAAGCCTTTAATTAAAAGATCCTAGTACCTTAATCCATTAGACCAATTGATTATTAATTATACAATATAATATAGTGATATATTTTTAAATTAAAAATGAATGGACATTTGGTCACAAGCCTTTTATGGCATTATTACTTTAAAAACACCCAAAAATTAATTTTTAATAGTACCACAAATCAGATTTGTTAGAAAATACCCTAAACGACACGCATAGGACTACCTTGTGTCCTAAGAAAAGCGAATAAAGGCCTCGCATTATACGCGGTGCAAGTTTCCTCCAACATGGATACACTTTTCAGAGAAGACAATTAAATATTCAATTAATGACCTCACATTACACAAAACATGAGGTTCCTGAGATATTGAATCATCTCGATAAATTCCAAGTATTATATCTTTTGGAAGAACTTCATTATTTTCAAAATATGAGGTCTTTGATCCTTTTCGAATTTAATTTAATCATTATATTTTTATTGTATAACATATTATAAAGTAACATAAAAACTATATCGTTATAAATAGATAATACTTATTAAAATTAAAATTCAATATCTATGTAAAATGTTAAAAAACAAAATTGCTTCATGGTTCCAAAAACAAGAATCATAACAAGTACATAGACTGTTATAATCCATTTTCCAAACTTGGTGGTATGAATTACACGAACAGTTGGTAGGACAATTGAAGACTTTAATTTGTTCTGGGAAGGTAATGTTGTGACGATGCCACGACATTAACCATAAAAACATATTCATCTTTGCACGAATAACTTCAAAATTTATTTTCTTAGAATTCGCGAGGTCAAGAGATTTCATGATTCGAAGTCTTTCATCCTTTAATTCGCCCTCAGAACAAATTACAATAAAGCCATAGACATATACATCGTTGATATACCTTGATCGGTTGCTTTTTTCAAACAATGTAGATTGAATTTCGAATTTATTCCACTAAAATAATTATACATGCCGTTTCTATATAAAGCTTCATGATTATTAGCAGTAAAACACCTTTCGCGAAAAGGTTTCTCGGCTTGATTCCACGATATGACAACGTAATTCTTCATTAAAACGTTTTAAAAAATGTAATTCTGATCCACAGCTTCATGAAAAGTCTTGCAACTCAACTTCGTGTTGACGAAATTAACGATAGAATTAGACGCCATATGCACAAGAATATTTTATAACAATTATCTTGGAAATAACTCCACAATATTAATACATAAATTTTTCGTCATTTTTATTTGAAATATATTTAGGAAACCTTCTCAATGCCCCCAATTTTTAAAAATTCTCGCACCCGTTCTGAAGCGAGGAATCGATGGAACTCACGTTTGGTAGGATACGAGGTTCGTTGAAAAGTCGCGACGTTTTAAATAGAATAATATCTAATGTGTCAAAAAGGAACTTGTGTTACACAAGACGTGAGGTACGTTGAAAAATTACTACTTCTGATTCGAATAAAATTCAACGTCTGAAATAACCTTACTGGTTGCAAAACGTGAGATCATAAATTGCAAATTTTAGGTCACATTCATTTGCTTCATATCCATGTTCCAGACATTCTCTCGAGTCATAAATTGTAAAGTTTTCATATTTGTAAGATTAGTATATAGTATTTGAACTTATATTTTAGTTTAGTCTAATATCAACACATACGAGACATTATAAACGGGGTAAAAATTGCGTTCAACATGGTAGCAAAGCTAGATTTGTGCATGAAGAACACTCTAAAATGGCTTGATATGCATGTTTGTTGAGTATTTCTAGGAAGTTAATAAAAACATTTGTGTAATGTTTGAGCTTAGAGGAGTAGTATTGCAACTTATCTTTCAATTGAAACTGATATAGGCAAATACTAGAAATTGTAAGCAGACAAAAAATCGCATTTAAAATGCTTTCAAACAAAAAGAAATTGAAAACTAACAAACATATTTTTGTAAATAACTTGTAGAAGTGTAAACAACCCCAAAAATTATCAGAAGTTGTTGATGTGTGGTACATATCTTAACACACGGGACAAGTAGATGTTACCAAAAGAGGGTGCCTTCTATAATAAACGGATACCAACATGCCAGAGAAACCCAAAGGAGAACTTTTTGTTACAATTCTTGGTACCGTCGGTACAAAACGCAAAGGAAAAAGCTCAACAATGTTTCTCAAAGGGTGTTTGATTGGATCTAATTGATGGAACAAAAAGTTTCTCAAGAGGCCCAAACAGAAATCTATATGCCACCAAAAGAGGAAGCCTTGTATAAATGGATATGAGACCCTAAAAAATCTCAGAAGTTTTATGAGAAGTAAGCAAAAACCTTGCTTTGTGCAAGTTTTTCTTGACCATGAATAACAATATCAATTATATCCGATGTTGTAGAGGGACTTATGGTGTATTTCTTAATATAAAGAAGAAAACGACGCTACCAGAAGAGGATGTCTTTCTTAACATTGATCAACAATCTAGACAAAAATTGGAAAATACTACGTTTCTTGAGCAGTCATTTCTAGAGTTTTGCATCATTTTCGCAGCGCCAATTGTGAGACTCAAAGATATCGAACTACTACCATAATCGAGATAATTGAGTAAAATATTGGGCAATGGTGAGATTGCCTTACTTTAGGTCATGAATCTGGCAGTCTATGCCAAATAAGGCAATCGAGTTGTCAATATTCCAGTATGTCTCTAACGTAACGTGCTAGATTTCTGGTGCCGACGTGTATAACATAAAGTTTTCACCAATTTCAGGCAACATCGAATTGAGTAACCAAGACATTAATATGTTGTTATCGCTCATCCAGGTTTCATATTGCAGGTCGAAAGAATCAAGAATCGACATATTCTCTTACAGTTATTGTTGTTTTCAATGACCAATAATGTACATGCACCCCAAATTGACAAGAAATGGTAGACCGAGAGAGGTTTCAACCTTGGGTGGAAAATAAAACAGGAGAGGATTGACCATGGTGGCCGAGAAAGAGGATGGGAAGATCTAACCTAAACTGATACCATGTTCCTAAATACCTTTGGGGTGAGGCTCTCTTAACCGAAACATCTCTTATTAATCGTTTGCCTAGTAAAATTCTTACTATTAAATGTACATGGGATATTATCTCACAATTCTTTTCTCACTTCAAACCTTTTACCACATTAGTTCCTCTTGTACAACCTTTTTACATGATCATAACTACAATAAATCCAAGTTTGATCCCCGAGCAATCTGGTGTGTCTTTGTTAGATACCCGTCTCTTCAAAAGGTTATCGATGTTATACTCTTTCTAAAAAAAATTCTTCACTTCTATGAATATTACTTTACAAGGACCTAAACCCTTATTCTCAAAACATAAAATATAGGGGGAGTAAGTATGAATTTTAATTGTTTCTTATTAATATCGAACTACCCATCAATCTATCTCCTACTACACCTATCAACACCGAACTAACGCCTAACACCACTATCCAATGTTGAAAACCAAACCCTTATCCTAGCCAGATCTCCTAAAACACTAAAACCATCTACGAACTACCAAACTCCTTACCTACAAAAAATGACTCAAACATGTCCCATATCCCACTACGCAACCTATGCATTGTCAAGAGCTGGGACCAATTTAAATTCCTTAACAAATAAAGGAGATAATGATTAGAGTAACTTTAGATATGATGACTGACACTAGTGAGTTACCGATTACTCAAAGAAAAGGAGTACGACGATGCACAACTCATCATATCAATAAATTTGTTGCTTAAGGTAAAGTAATCATTTTTAAGACCTTTACAACTTAAGTCGATAGTATTCACATTTCAAAAACTATAGAAAAAGCATTGAAAAGTCTAGAGTGGACGTAGGCAGTAGAAGAAGAACTTTCAGCCATTGAAAATAACAAAACTTGAGTTATTGTCGATCTACCTAAAGACAAGAAACCAGTTGGATGCAAATGGGTCTTTATTGTGAAATATAAGGCATATGATAGTGTTGAGCGGTATAAGGCTAGACTTATGGCAAATGGGTTCACTCAGACTCATGAAGTAGACTATCAAAAGACTTTTTCTCTGGTTATAAAACTTAATGCGATACGAGTACTATTATCCTTGGCTGTAAATAAATATTAGATACTTTATAAGCTAGATGTAAAAATACATTCCTCAATGGAAATCTTAAAAAAGAAGTCTATATGAGAGTTCCATCAGGGGTAAAAATTCATTCTAAAAATCAGTGAGTTTGCAAGTTGTTGAAGTCTTTATATGGTCTAAAACAGTCTCCTCAGGCTTGGTTAGACAGATTCACTAAGTTACTTTTGTAAGACAACTTTAAACAATGTCAATCTGATCACACTCTATTTGTAAAAACTGCTTCAAATAAGAAAAAGACGATCCTAATTATCTACGTTGATGAAATCATCATTACTGGTGATGACTTAGTAGAAATCAATAAATTGAAGATGTTACTAGCAAAATAATTCGAAACCAATGACTTAGAGACGTTGAGATATTTTTTGGGCATAGAAGTGACATGATCAACAGAAAGAATTGTCATAAATCAAAGAAAGTACATTATAGACTTACTCTCTGAGACCGAAATGACTGGTTGCAAGCCATCATAAACTCCCATAGAAGTTAACCAAAGGTTGAGAAAATATGAAAATTCGATAAACAAGGAGCAATATCAAAGATTAGACGGTAAACTCATCTATCTATCCCTAACTAGGCCATACATTACCTACTCCGTTAGTATTGTTAGCTAATACTTCAATGATCCTAGAGAAGAATATTTAGAGGCAGCATATTAAATTTTGAGATATTTAAAGATGACACCGGAACATAGATTGATTTTTAAAAAACATAAAGATAAAGAAGAAAAATTTTCATTGATTCGAGCAGGGCTGAAAAATTAACTGATAGAAGACCAACTACATGTTATAGTTCGTTTGTTTGGGGAAACTTAGTGACTTGGAGAATCAAGAAACAAGTAGTAGTCTCAAGAAGCAATGCAGAAGTAGAATATCGGGCGATAACACTCAGAATCAATGAAGGTGTTTGGTTACAAAGGCTTCTAACCGAACTAGATATGTGTCACAAAAACACTTTGAACTTCAGAGTGACAACAAATTAGCAATAAGTATTATGTAGAATCCAATACATCACGATAGAAGAAAACATGTAGAGATCGACATATACTTCATTGCAGAGAAATTAAATGGCGGAACATTAAAGCTAAACTATGCCTCTTCACAAAATCAGCTAGCTAATGTATTGACCAAGGCACTTTCGAGGATTACTTTCGAAAACATTACATCCAAATTGGGTCATTACAATATTTACTCCCCAGCTTGAGGGAGAGTTTGAGTTGTGTTAGATTTAACTCTAAGTTTCCCACTTTCTCTCTAATTTTAATATCTTACTTTGTAGGAAAGTCAACTTCTAGTTTACTTAGAGCTCTTATCTACTTATTATAAAAACCTCAATGTAGTCTATATTTTTACGTGATTTTTTCTGGAATAAAATACAAAGCTTTTCTTCTTGAAAACCCATCAACTATTTTAATCATAAGTTTCTTTGATGCTTCTCGATTATTATATAGTTTGAACTCATTATAATTTTGCTCATATTTGTTTTCTCCTTACATGATCGTGAATATTTTCAAAACATGTCGAGAAGAGGAAGTGTTACTGCTTGGTATACTATGATAGCAAAATGATGCATGATGTATCTCTTGACATTGTCTTTCAGTCAACACATTTTGTGATGATAACGTTGTCAAAGAAATTAACGTATAAGAAGTTGATAAAAGAAGTAAAGAATAATGTTCCGCATGGTCACAGGAAAAAACTTGAACCATTGAAGTATCAGTTGCCGACGTCGTTGCAACCACTAACCTACTTAATCTATAATATTGAGGATGATGGTAATGTGAACATAATGCTTGATTGTCATATGAAGTATTTATTAGGAGGGGCCCTTGAGCTATATGCAAATTTTTCTGATGATAATGATGCTACTAGTGTCCCAAATTGAAGATGGGCATATTTTGACTTTGATTCTATTATTCATAGCCTGACAGCTAATTTACGTAACGACTTCAACTTATTAAGTACAGAAAGTTGGGGCAATGACTTAGGTGCATCATCGTCTTCGATGCCAAGGCATTCTTACGTAGCTAGCTTGGACTTTGACCTAAATCTGTCACCAACGAAACATGCAACTTACAATCCATACAGTATTGGTGTGGTTATATCATCTTCTTAACAGGAAATGAGATTGCAATAACATGAACGTTTAATATATTTGAAGATTTCTCAGTATCTATAGGGAGACATTATTGTGTTGATGTTGTCGACTTTGATCTTGATAGTACGGTTCGTGAGCGGTCTCATGATCGATGCACAATCACTACTCTTGTTATCCCTGTAGTTAACGATGTTGAACTATTTTGATTTGAGGGGAATATTTCTAACAAAGAATCGGTAAGGGGGATTGACCCCAATGGTGATTAGAAATACCCATTCAATGAATAACCAGAGGACATTGACATCCTGGTAGGAGCGAATGATGATAAAATTCCACATGTTGCGCCTCATATTTCTTATTATCAGCCACCATCACACTTCACAACAATTGATATAGAACCTTTCAACACTTCAAAATTTTTACAACTACCACAACTTGATCAATATAACCAACATGGTGAGCTCTATATTTGAATGACATTCAGAAAAAAAGAACTCGCTATGGCTGCCATTAAGAACTATAATATACGTCGCTTGGTTATGTCGAGTTAGAAAAAAATAAACGTGGACAAATACATGACTGAATATGTCTATAAGTATGATGTATACAATTAGAGGGTTCATGTATCACGCTTGGAAAGGATGAACAACCTATGGAAGCTGAAAAATACAACCAACCTTATACATGTGCCACTAACAGGCTCACTCAATATCATCCAAACATATATGTTCATATGCTTTGTGATGCCTTCACACCACTAGTCAAAGCAAATCCACGTATAATAGTTTCTAGTTGTATTGCTGCAATTACATCTTAATACGCCTACACAGTTAACTACCATAAAGCATGATATACTAGGTATTTGGAATCAAGACACAGGAATCAAGAAGGCTACAACTACCTTGCTAAAATCTCGAGAGAGAAATGGCTTCGATCATTTGATGGGGGTAGATCATATGGTTACATGATAATGAACTTGGCTGAGGCGATCGATTTATCACTGAAGGGAGTGCTACATTTGCTTATCACTTTCGTTATCAAAGCGATATATTATCAATTAGCAACCTATTTGCAACCTTGAGAAAATAAGCAATTGACTAGATTGTAGGTGGCCACACAATCCACCCAGACCTCTACAAAAAATTATAAACTTTTTTGCAGCACTCAAACGTTATGAATGCAACATGCGTCTCTCACAAAAAAAATAAATTCCATATTTCAGAATATTCGAGGCCATTGAAAGACATATAACACAACGCATACATCGTTAATCTACGTAACAAAACCTGCGACTGCGGAGTATTCCAAACATTCAAATACATGTGTTTGCATGTCATTGCTACTTGTTATTTTTACGAATTGACTACCCATTGTGTATCAATATGAGTTTCCACCCATTGGAAATAAAAGGGATCCGGATGAAGTTGATGATGAACTTACAATAAGTCAGATTTTGCATTATGCCGCGAAAAAAGGGTCGTAAACGATCAACGATGATTTAGTCAAACATCAAGAAAGAAGTGGACTACCGAAGCTATGCAATATTTTTAGGAATATCAGACAAACGAAGAAAAAATGTCCTAATCGATCACGCCCTTGTATCAATTAATTGTTTTAAACGAAGAAATTTTTATGTTTTAAATATATCATCGAATCGAATATAATGTTAAAATTTGTTTAAATTATTAATTAAATTTTAATTATTAATTTGTTTAAGTTATCCTTTAACAATATGATTTTTACCCCACCCCGAACATGCCTATCAAGCCATATTAGTTTCTTCATGTAGAAAACCAAACTTTTGATCCATTTTGAACGCGAGTTTTATTATACTTACAATGTCTTTTATGTGTTGATATTACCTCAAATTGAAAAATAAGATAATACTACACATTTAATCTTATAAATTACGAAATTTTTCCGATTAACTACTCGAAAGTCCCACTCGAATATGCCTATCAAACCATTTTAGCATTTTCTTCATACACTAAATAAACTTTGGAACCATTTTCAACATGATTTTTAACCCGTTTACAATATCTTGTATGTCTCGATATTGACCTCAATTGAAATATAAATTTTAATACTACGCCTCTAATCCTAAAAATTACAAAAATTTTGAGATTAAATACCCCAAAATACCCCTCAAACATGCCTATAAACACTTGCGATTTGGGCTGGAAAACTACATACCTCAAATTTTGTATAACGCAATGTATGTTAAATACTACACGCGTTAAATTTCTCGAAAAGTTTCAGTATCTCGGGAACCTCATTGTAACGCGAAGTCATTAATTAAAATATTAAATTGTATTCTTTAAAAAATATATCCACGTTTATTAATTAAAATATTAAATTATATTCTTTAAAAAATATATCCACGTTTATTAATTAAAATATTAAATTATATTCTTTAAAAATATATCCACGTTGAAGAAAACTTACTTGCTGCATAACGCAATACTTTTACTCGTTTTTCTCAATACACGAGATAATATTAAGTGTGCATTGTGGAGAGTATTTTTTAACGAATCTGATTTGAGAGATATTGTTAAAAATTAATTTTGGGGTTTTTAAAGTAATAACGACCCTTTTCATGCAGATGTCGTCATGCACAAAATTGCAGTACAAAAGAAAAACCACGGGTAATTAACCCATGAATTACGACAGTACATCATCGATAAATTACAAAAGTCAAGGATTGCATAAGCAGAATAATTTTACATTTTACCTAAATGATAAAACATCTGTCAAATGGGTTAATATTAAAAAAATAAAAATATTATGGTTGGAATATCATGTCTTCTTTCCAGTTTCATCTACTTGTTTATAGCAAGTTGCAACCATGGGAAAACTTGTCGTGTACTGTTCCATATTCATTATATTGTAGACAAGAAAACAAATAAATGCATACTAAAATTTAAGATTCCATGGACCCTAACAAAGGGGGAAAAGAAGAAGATTGTAATCCTTTGCAAACCGGTAGGTTCCACATTATTTTTGTAATAACAAGTTTAAATTAAATTGATTTTATCTCTTAAAATTGATTTTAATCCTTTCTACTCCTTAGCGTGTAGGTCTATTATTCATTTCATTCTAGTTTCTTAACATTGTTAAAAAAGAATTTGGTAAAAAGAAATTGTGTTATGTGATACTTTTGACAAAAAAATACAATTAATTTTAATAAAAAAAATAACATGTCAAGTTTCTTGTACTTCTTATTTCGTGTAGGACCTTAAAAGTTTTTTAATCATAAATTAATTATATTTTAAAAATTTAATATAATATTACTATTTATAATATTCTATAATATTTTTATTTAATAAATTATAATAATCTAATAAGATGACAACATCTGTCATCATCTTATTACTAAAAAAATATCGCAAGCAAGAGAATTCAAACCAATAACTTTTAGAACAAAGGGCTCAATGCCTAACTACTAAGTTAGGCAGTTGTTATAACATGATAAGCTACTGAATTAAATTATCTTAGTGATTAAAAGAATAATTGTTATTTTTAGAGGTCTTAAGTTCGAGTATCAGTGACTACAATAGAGGTGTTTGAGTGTTTACTGTTAAATGATTCAAAGTATTTAGAATAGATATTATTTTGTTATCACTTTAGTTTAATAAAAAACATAATAAGCTAAATATTGGTTTTCTGTAATATAATTTCTTAACTTTCTAGACATTGAATCTTTTACTCTATGAGTTATTGATTCAAAAGTTATAAAAATAAAAATAAATATGAAATAATTTAATATAATATCTTATAGATTAAATTGAATAAAAAAATTAAAAGATTTAATATGTAACTTATTTATTGCTATTAAAATCAAATGTATTCTTTGATCAAAAGTGCCGTTAGACGTGATGTTATTAGTCAAATTTTCAACGATATTATAAAATGATAACATAATCGATTATTAGAAGATAAAAGGCCAAAACAATTTATAAACAATTCAATAAAATAAATACAATTTTCGGGTGTAAATAGTTTATTAGCATTATAGCCTCTATATTTAAGAGATGTTGAATTTAAATTATAATTTTAAGTAGGTCCAATTGATTTTTATTCCCGACATGTGAAACCACATAAGACAAGGCTAAGTCATGCTTTTTCTCCTTCCCTCTTATCTTATGTCTCCTTTCCATCTCACATCCATAACGACACACATGCATGTAATTGTATCATTTCTTCATTTAATATCCATTGCTTAGACATTAAGACATACATTTTAATGGGATACAACTATGGGTGAACCGATGGTTACTTTTTTTTTTCGTACATTAAAGTTTAGGTTAAGGGTGAATCCCCAACCCAGGGCCAGGGCATACCTAAGACACAATTAGAATTTACATAGGAATTCACAGATTGTCCACCAAGAGTGATGGTGGTAGTATTCGAACTTGACCTTACAAATTCAAATTCTTGAATCCCAACCACTTGTGCTAATACTTGTTGGTGAACCGGAGGTTACTTATAAATCATTTGATTCCTTTATTATTATTTTAATGTATACTAATTAAATAAGTTTTAAATTGGAAATAACAGATAATTGAGTTTATTTTTATAATATTCGGTGCTTAAAATAAAAAAGTTGATAGATTAAGCAATAAGTTGGGCTTCTACTCCATAAAGATTGTGCATTGAGATCAATGCTTAAAAGTCAAGGGTATAAGAAAAGGATTGGCGGATTATTTTTTAGTTTTTTCTTCGTTACTTTTAAAACTTTGTTAGTTGGATTTATTTTGACTTAAAATTTACAATTTGATATTTGGGTAAATTACACAAATGGTCCTCGATTATAGGGGATATTTTGATGAATCTCTCGATTATTAAAAGTCACTAAATGATTATTTGACTATAAGACATTGCTTTGTTGAGTCCATCGGCTATTAAAAGTTACAAAATGATTACTCGATCATTCATATGTATCATACTTGTCATTTTCTCTTAAAAAAGTAACGGCAGTCTGAGCTGAACATTAACATGTTGAATATGATATGATAAAATATGCTCCTAAAATCTCAAACGACTATCTTATCTTAATCAACAAGTTAACGCTCAGCTCAAACTATCATCAATTTTTGAACGAAAAATGACGAGTTTGAAACATATGAATAGTCAGGTGACCATTTTGTAACTTTTTAATAGCCGAGTGACTCAACAAAATAACATCATATAGTCGGAGGATCATTCTGTAACTTTTAATAGCCAGGTGATTCAACAAAGCAACATTCTATAATTGGATTTTACCAATTCTAAAAGTTGAAAAATCAAATTCCAGAATGACATAATTTTGATATTTAGCTAAATAATTTTATTGTTTTGTGATTTAGTTTCCGGTCTACTTATTTCTTCAATTTAGCCCATCCACTTTGTATTTTATTCAATTTAATAATTTTACTGTAAATTTTACTACAAATTCTTTCTTCCTATTAATTCCTTGACTCATTTATACTCTTATCAATACTTTTTCCTTAAAAAGTAACATTAAAATATAATTCTAGTTTATATTTGATTTATTAAATAACATTACAAATCTTACTTATACATGTGAAAAAGAATATAGCAAAATATATTTGTAACACCCCAATTCTAGGCAAGTAGTTTCGGGTTTACTCGAGAGGCATTTGGGCATCGTGGTTTTCTTAAATTAAAGTGTTAGGCTTAAATGGGTTGGATTTGGGGCCCAAATAGTCATAAAAATTGATTTTTAATTAAGGGACAAAATATGAAGGACCTAAAGTGTAATTAGACCATTGTTATTTTTGGAAGATATTGTTGAGGGTTTTAAAGGGTTTCATCTATGGGGTTTCATCCCATTTCTCTTCTCTTCATTTCTTCTCCCTTTATCCCCTTCAAGTGACTATAGTTTGAAGGTAAGATCTTGAACCTTTTTCTTGCTTTATCTCATCCTAATAAATCCTAGCAACCTTATTTTTAGAAGATTCAAGCTTTGGGTTTTGTTTGCATGAAAAAGAGGGATTTTCTCCATCCAAGCCTTAAGGAGGGTGATTTCTAGCTAAAGGAGGTTCATTTTGGGATTCAAGCATCAGTGTAGTGTATTTCTAATCCTTTGGAGTATTAAGGTTTCATAAATCTATTGTTTTTTGCTAAGATTTGGTGATTTGAGCATTTTAGGGTTTATCTTTGATTTCTCAACCAAATCACGTTTTAGGTGTTAATAATATGTTAAAATGATGCCATAAGACCTGAATAACTTACTAAAGCTTTTAAATAAGTTTAGAAACCAACCCATGTCATTTGGAGTGATTCCCGAGCTTAAGCAAGTCATTCCAAGAAAAAGGATCGATCCATCGACCAAAGGGATCGATCCCAAAGTTTTTGTCTAGCAAATGATCGATTCATTTCAAAAGGATCGATCCCTTTACAAAATGATCGATCCTTTCTCTGTTTTGCTCAATGGAAAAGATGTGTCGAAACAATTTTTTTTTTTTAAAAAAAGAGCGAGATTTTCAAAACGCACCATTTTTAATTTATCCCTGTATGATTGATTTTTAATTAAAAAGTGATATGATTTTAGAAAACCTCTCGTTTCAAAAATTTGAAAATTCCTTTACGATAAGAAAAACATATGGTTCGAAGAGTCGACACCAATATTTGATTAGGATGTGATTGGACACCCAAAAATGTTTTTGTCATTTTAAATAATTTTTTTTAATTAAAACAAAAAATTTAGGCCTACGTTACCAAAATTTGAGTTCGGGAGTCGGTTACGCGTGAGAAAGGATTAACACCCCACATCGCCCTAAATCGGTACCTAGTCGATTAATTAATGTCTTTGTAATGAAATTTACAAATTCAATTTTACTTTGATTTATGATCCCCAACGAAACAACATACGAATTTTACAATATTCAAAAACACAAAAACAAATTAAATTAAAATTACCCTGCCTTTTAGAAAGATATAGAATATTCGATTATTTAAAAATATCGAGACCAGATCTTAGATAAGGTATAACAACCCTTTCTCGACAAATTTAAATAACCGAACATTTCTTTTCTTCCATTCCCAAATTTTAACGTGATGAATCAATTTTTAGGTGTCACTAATGGGATACACTTTTAATTCAAAATCGTTAAAAGTTGACCTCTAATGAGATAAGACAACCCACTTAAAACAATTCTAAATTAAAAGGGTATTACTCTTAATCCAATTATATAATAATGTCAAGTTATGCACGTGAGGCTATCAAGAAAATTATACAAAAAATGATTTCATGCAAAAATTAGTTAAATAATGTCACACATTTGAAAAAACATTTAAGTCTAAAATACACATATAATTATACCCTAAAAAACTTATTAAAATTATATTAACATATAATCAATATTTTGTATGCTAAATCAATTAATAACTACAAATATAATACTAATCCTGAACCATGGCTTCAAGCTCACTTACTCGTCTTTTTAGATTTTCAACTTCTCCATGACTTGAATTTCCTTCCCAGCTCCGGTACCTTCGTAATGCAGCCTCTAAACTTGAAAATTTCCTTTTCAATTTCTCATTATGGGCTTAATTTTCTTGTAATCGTTGCTCTAAACAACTCTTTTCTTTTGACAAAATCTTAACCTGATGCCTGCTTTGCTTGAGCTCGCATTGGCTTTCCCTGGGTTTTCTCTTTAAGCTCACAACTTCCTGTCTCCACTCAACATATGATTTACTTGAACTGGAAGCTGTCTGATCTTTCACCATTCGCTGGTAAGATAATTGAAGATCGTCAAAATCTAGCCGAAGTTGTTTCTCTACTTTTCAATTCAATCCGCTCTAACCTTTTGAATATCAATCTCCAACCCTCTCTGATACACTTCATCTTCTAGCTTTTGCAAAGTCGTTCTCTACTGTCTCCTTTCTACCTCAAAATCGTGCTTAGCTTGCTCTAATGGAGATGACACCATCATCAAATGCTTTTCCATACGCTGAATATTTTCAGATTCACTATTGGGATGTTGTCATTTACTCAACTGCTTCTCCATTGCTCGTACTATTGTGATAACTCGAGATCATAGGTGAATAGATTTACACGACGAGTTTGCTTCCAGGGCTTAGCAACCCCATTGACTTTCCTCTTGTATTGATCTCATTTGAATGCAAAATCTGACCCTGACAAGTCTCATGTGGCTAGAATGAACTGCCTTGACCATACTATCTAGAAACTAACAGAGGTGCATACCTGACAGAACCTTAGATGTCTGGTAAAGGGGCCCAATCTCGCTCTCCACACTGTAAAGTATATCCGAAGAGACATTCCATGAAGCTCACCACAAAATATCACCATCCTTGATATCTTTAAAGATTACCATCAATTTCTCTTCGGTGAAACCCCCAGGATCCACATACTTGTCTAATCTTTCAAAAAGGTCAACGACTAATACATCTATATATCCGAATACCTTCGGAAAAATAACAAGCCTATAAATCCCTAAAACAAATAGGTCAAGCTTATTCCTCTTGTCAGGGTGACGATCAATTACTTCTCTCAGACCAGTCCAAGAAATGCACTCACTGTCTTCTTTCTTCTTAATGTTTCTGACTACCCAATCTTCGTTCATTCCGATCATCAATAGTAATTTCTTCTTAAATGAAGGAGTAATTGGAAGCTTGGTATATATTTTCCATTTGAGACCTAGGACAAGGGATCAAATCTTGATACTCCTCTATTATTGGTGTCAGATCCACTCTACTAAATGTCAAACAACTATAAGACGGATTCCAGAACTGCGCCAATGCTCTAAATAGATTCCGGTCAATAGGAACATCAAGAAGTTAAGGAATATCACCATACAACTGATAAACATCTCCTTATCTGCTACTTCCCATCTTCCCCATACCTCTTTCAGCTCACTCAAATCATTTTGACGTACGTTGATGTGAGTGTAACCAAATAACTCTGACATATATCCGGGCATCACACTATCTCCATTGGTCAGCTGAGACTGTTTCGACCACCTCAAAACATTTGCATTGTCTTCAACCTCTTTCTGAACCTTTCGTTTCATATTACTAGCCTTCTATATGGAAATCGATCCCAAATCAACACTATGAAATGGATAATGCAATGTAAAACAAAAAAATAAAGTAAAGACAAAAGAAAATCAGTTAGTAAACATAAAACAATTAATCAGGGATAATAATTTGTTCAAGAATCCTACCCACACATGCTGGCTACCCAATCATGCTTTATCCGATCCTACCCAACATGATATCTACCCCTATGCTTTATTTGAACATTAAAACCCTAACCGTATGATATCTAATTCGCATGTTTGCTCGAAAAATAAACCTAACTGCAAGATATCTAGTTCGCATGCATTTATTCAAAAAGCGAAAATAAATGACTCAAAAAGCTTTTCCTTGTGTACCCTCCTCATGGGATTCTTAAGGTTTAGGTTAGACTCGACCTAAGTTCAAGCTCTATGTTCACTATATGTTGGGTTTGATTTTAAAGTAATAGGTTCTCGAATTATCCTTGTCGGTGCCCCCTTGGGCTACCGAACCCTTAATCTTGGCCCATCACAGGCTTTAGGGATTCGAGTTCAATTTTGAGGGAACATACCTCCTTATGTCCATACGGAGGAGAAAACCTCACGAGGATCATAAGGCGTGAGCTCCAAGAGCAATCCACTATCCCATGCGGAGGTGAAAACCACATGAGGGAGTAGTCTCTCACACCTACTTAAATAGGACAGAGCGGGGTTTTAGCTCATGTTATGCTAATACAACTGTGCAGTGTATGAGGAAAAGGGAAAAAACAAAAAAAAACACTCAAATCAATTCTCAATTCACACAATTAATCTGAAACTATTAGCAAACAGATCTGTTGAGTTAATCGATCGACGGAATCGGCCAAGAGGGGGGTGAATTGGCAATTAAAAATTTCGTGGAAGCTTTTGCAGAAAATTGAAAGTAATTGCACAGCGATTTACAGTGGTTCGACTTTCTCAACAAAGTCTACGTCCAGTACCTTAGCTATCCACACTAAGGATTTTCCAACAAATTCACTAATTTGTTCTTTCTTTTGAGGCCAAGAGATAACCTTACAAATCCCTCAAGAGTATACCCCAACTCTTGAAAACACTCTTTTTCCCAAAGAGAAGATTACAAATTTGCAAACTTACAAGAAAACCTCACAAGGTAAGATGTTTGCACAATTCTAGAACAAGAAAAGAACACTCAAAGATAATTACAAATGAGCACAAATGGTGTTCTTGAAAGCAAAATGAATATTGAAAGGAAAATTGGCTTGATTTGCACAAACTTGATGTTTAATGCTTTCTCTCTTGTTTCTCTATAATTTCTTATTGATCAAGGGCTTCAGAACTTGTTTAAATACACCTTGAATCTCTTCTGAACGTTGGGGATGATTAGTGAAGATCATATAGCCGTTTTAGTGTGAAAACAATTAATAAAACAGTTTGGAGCGTGGGGGGAATCGGTACCCCCTATGGGGAATCGGTTCCCTAAGTGTAAAATTCAATATTTCGACCGTTGAATAGGGGGAATCGATACCCTCTATGGGGGAATCGGTTCCCTCCGAGCATTCTGGAAATCTCGGAGCCAAACCATTCAGGGGGGAATCGGTACCCCTAGGGGGGGAATCGGTTCCCTCTGAGCAATCTGGAATTTTGGCTTTGAAATGGTTCGAAATACTTTGAAAGATTATTTTGAAATTGTTTTAAGATTAAAACTTAATTTTACACTTAAGTAAGGATTAAAAATGATTTTTGAAATATTTTGAGTAATGTTTTGATATTCGAATAATTATATCGAATATACTTAGAAAATCATTTGGAAAATCTTAAAATTCATTTAACTTAATTTGTTATATCGAAATATCAAAATGTTTTCAACAATCTCCCCCTTTTTGATATAACAAAACATTTTAGTAATTTTAAGATTTTGAAATCAAGTTTTGAAATTACTCCCCCTTACTTTAACACTTCTCCCATTTATCATTTTAAAAACACACTTAAAACACACTTCTCCCCTTTTTGTTAAATCAAAAAGATTCAAATAAACGTGAAGAATATTAAGCCAATTGATTAGGTATATGATATGGCAAAATTGGTCATATTGCTAATAATGATGTAAATGATGCAATAATAAATAAATCACACCAAACATATAAGTTCAAGCCATCCATAAATCCAAACAAATTCACAATCCTCAAATTCAAACATCCCAAAATATTCAAAATGTTAAAACAATAAGTTTGGAAAACAAAGTAAAACATTTAATCATATATCCGGATTAGGAGGAGGAAAACGAGCTCGCATAGCGGCCATTTCGTTAGTGAGGTCATAATACGTGCGTTGGTTGCTTCATTATTTGCACGCATTTCCCGAAGAATTCTAATTGTTGAGCTCCCATTGTGGATAAATGGGACTCTATAGAAATAAAGTGCGAATCCATGGTCGCATATCGGTAATCAAATGTCTCCATAAAAGATTGAAAATATGGAGGCATTTGAGTCGATGTTGTGCTTGCTCTTCGGGCTGCTCCTCGGCCTGCTCAGATTCAGCTTCAGCTTCATCGATGTCTCGCATTAGTTGCTCAAGCTCGAGATCTTCGTCAGCTTCGGGTGGAGCTCGTGAAGAACTAGCTCCCGGAGTAGTTGCAGAAGATCGAACCCATTCCCCGGTTTCCTTATCCTTAATCCATCCCGTTCTCGTTAAAGAAAGAAGGTTAATTTGTTTCTTAAGAGGAAAAACAGCATCTAGACTGACTCTAAGCCCAGCTTTGGAAAACAGATTACTCAAAATACAACCGTAAACAAGAGATGAACAAAGTTTTTATTAGGAACAAGATTTACGGTTTCAACAATTTCAACAAAATAATCTGAGGTAGGTTGATTTTAATATTGTTTCGAAACAATGTAACCACCAAAGATCTAAGGCTCTAAGAGTAGAATAACGACCTCCAGATGGTCGAACCACCAAGAAATCATTAGATGAAGAAAACGTTCATGAAGGTCTAGGACACTTGCACTATCCCTTCTTTTATAACGAGATCCTAAAACCTGTTTTTCATTTGAAATCCCTTCATTATCTAATCCGAATGTATTGGCTATGTAAGCCGAGTCAATATATAAGAATTGTCCTAGAAGGTAGGAACGAATTCCTATGGTTTCGGTTTCAGTTTGGTCTTTAACACAAACGGCATTAGAATAGAAAATACGAACAAGTTGATGGTAAACGATGGGTTCAAGGTCAAAGAGTTTATCAAATTTCCACTCTTGTAAAAGAGGAAGATATTTAAAATTGATAGCTAACATAGCTTGACGAGAAGGAATACGTTCTTCCCGGATTTTGTAAGAGTCGAAATATTGATAATACCAAAAACGATGATTTCTAGGATCAGGATGATTGAAACACGAATTTTGGATAGTCAAATTAGGATCAATAGGATTAGGATTAGAAATTGGAATAGGTGGAGGATTTAGAGGTGGATTTGGTTGTCGATGTGAACGACTAGATGAAGACCTAGCATGTTTAGGATTAGACATGGTGAAGGAAATCGGAATAGATTGAATAACCTGCAAATTTAAAACAAATGTATGCAATTCAATTAATCCCAAAACTCAAATGAGTCTCATATTTCAAGGTTCTCTAAATCAATCCTAATGGGCAAAGTTTTTGAAAAACTTTTGAAAAATATGGTTTTGAGAAACAATATGTATAGTTTTTATAACAACAACATAATTTAATCAAAACACAATAATTTGAAAATTAACATTTTTTTTATTTCAAAAAATTAAAAATTTTTTGGAAAATTCTTGTGTTTTTGATGAAATTAGTTGTAACATCTAGTTTCTAATCACTAAATAATCAATGCCCGATCACTATTTCAACCTAGAACTAATTAAAACTAATCCTATGTTCAAAAACAATGAAATAGAGAGTTTAGAAAAATTTACCTTGAAAGATGAAGATTGAGGGGATTTAGATGTTGTTTGCACGATTTTAATGATTTCAACATGTTTAGAAGATGATATTTGAAGCAAATTCCGATTAATATCGTTGATTTGAGGTAAAAATGGAGATTTGAGAGATTTAGAGATGAAGAACGGTGGAAGAAGAAGAAAAGGAGGGTTTTTGTGTTTTGAAATGTTCTGCCCGATTTTAACAGAACCCCAGGGGGGTATCGATTCCCCTGTGGGGGGAATCGGTTCCCCTTCAAAGGGGGAATCGGTTCCCTCATGGGGGGATCGATTCCCTCTGCACAAAAAATGCTAAAATCCGACTTTTAAGCACATAAAATGCTAAATTAATCTTCTCTAGTGGTATAGGCAACTCATATATTGAAAAATAATTATGTTCAAACAATTAAATTAATCTTTAAACATTATTTGAACATAAAATTAATTTTCACTAAGAATCATAAACTCCCCCTAACTAATAGCAAGAATGCAATCAAAAATTATTATTATAAGCATTTTTCAGCATTTATTAAAAGTGCTAAATTATTTTAAAGACTAAGTGAAGATAGGTTAGTTAAACCTAATTCTCTTCTAAGTGTCCAAAACCTTTCCTTGTCTAAGGGTTTTGTAAAGATATCCGCTAATTGATGCAAAGTATCAACATATTCTAAAACTATATCTTCCTTAGTGACATGGTCTCTAATGAAGTGATGTCTTATTTCAATGTGCTTAGTTATAGAGTGTTGGATGGGATTTTTAGTGAGACAAATAGCACTAGTATTGTCACACTTGATAGGAATGGTACCTACTTCAATTCCATAATCAAAAAGTTGTTGTTTCATCCATAAAACTTGTGCACAACAACTATCGGCTGAAATGTATTCCGCTTCAGTGGTAGATAACGCAACACAATTTTGTTTCTTTGAAAACCAAGAAATCAACATATTTCCAAGGATTTGGCAAGTACCGGAGGTGCTTTTCCTATCTAATTTGCATCCTCCATAATCCGCATCAGAAAAGGCATGCAAGCTAAAGCTAGAGTCTCTAGGATACCAAAGTCCTAAACTAGGAGTGTCCTTAAGGTATCTAAAGATTCTCTTAACAACTAGTAAATGTGATTCTTTAGGACATGATTGAAACCTAGCACACAAGCAAACACTAAACATAATATCCGGTCTACTTGCGGTTAGATAAAGCAATGAGCCAATCATGGATCTATATAATTTAACATCCACACATTTACCTCCTTCATCTAAGTCAAGCTTTGTTGAAGAGCTCATTGGAGTGTTATGAGGTTTCCCATTTTCCAGTCCAAACTTCTTGAGCATATCTTTGACGTACTTAGCTTGATTAATGAAGATGTCATCTTTTCTTTGCTTGATTGGAGTCCCAAGAAAAATAGAGCTCCCCCATCATGCTCATCTCAAACTCACTTTGCATTAGCTTAGAAAATTCTTGGCAAAGAAAATCATTAGTAGAACCAAATATTATATCAAACATAAATTTGAACTACTAATAAACTTTTCCTTTATGCTTTAAAAACAATATAGTGTCAACCTTTCCTTTTGAAAAACCTTTTTCAATTAAAAAATTTGACAATCTTTCATACCAAGCTCTAGGAGCTGTTTTAAACCATAAAGAGCTTTTTCAATTTAAGAACATGATCTGGAAATTTTGAATCTTCAAAACTTGGAGGTTGTTCCACATACACTTCTTATTTTATAAAACCATTTAAAAATGCACTTTAACATCCATTTGATATAATTAAATTCATTGAAACATGCAAATGCTAATAACATTCTAATTGCTTCCATCCTAGCTACGGGAGCGTATGTTTCATCATAGTCTATGCCCTCTTCTTGAGTATAGCCTTGAGCAACAAGTCTAGCCTTGTTCCTCACTATATTACCACTTTCATCAAGTTTATTTCTAAAAAACCCATCTAGTACCTACAGTAGATTTATTACTAGGCCTTTCAACTAATGTCCATACTTTACTTCTCTCAAATTGATTTAATTCTTCTTGCATAGCCATAATCCAATGTTCATCTTTTAATGCTTCTTTGATGTTCTTAGGCTCTATGCATGAAATAAATGCAACATAATTACAGATATTTCTAAGAGAAGATCGAGTAGTTACCCCTTTAGATGGATCACCTATAATTTCACCATCCTTGACATAGTTGTACTCTCTTGGAAAAGATACTTCCCTTTCTTCACTGGTTGGATTCTCGAGGGGATCATGAGTTTCCTCATCTTTTGTTCTTCCTTTGATGATGATATCCAACGTCATGTCTAACGTCATTTGCTTGTACAATACCTACATCATCATTAACAGAAGAATCCTTCCTCGGAAGGGGATTATCATCGAAACAACATGTATAGACTCTTCTACAACTAAAGTTCTTTTATTAAATACACGATAAGCTTTAGAATTTAAGGAATAACCCAGAAAAATTCCTTCATCACTTTTAGCATCAAATTTGCAATGTTTTCTTTACCGTTGTTTAAAACAAACATTTACATCCAAAGGATGAAAATAGCTAATGTTAGGCTTTTTATTTTGAGAATTTCATATGGAGTTTTCTTTAAAATTGGCCTAATCATTACTCGATTTACAACATAACAAACGGTATTTGTGGCTTCCGCCCAAAATATTTGGCAAATTATTTTCACAAAGCATAGTTCTAGCCATTTTCTAAAGTTCGATTTTTCCTCTCAACAACTCCATTTTGTTGAGGGGTTCTAGGTGATGAAAAATTATGGCTAAACCATTAGAATTACAAAACTCAATAAGTCCAAGATTTTCAAATTCAGTTCCATGATCACTTCTAACACTAGTGATAGAGTAACCTTTTCATTTTGGATTATTTTTGAAAATGTGATGAAATTTTCTAATGCTTCATCTTTAGTACTTAAGAATAGAACCCAAGTGTATCTAGAATAGTCATCTACCAGACAAATGCATATTGTTTTCCTCCCAAGCTAGTAGTTCTAGTTGGCCCAAAAAGATCTAAATGGATCAATTGTAATACTCTACTAGTTGATACATCATTAATAGATTTAAAAGAAACTCGTTTTTGTTTTCCTTTAGCACAAACATCACAGATTTTATCATTATCAAATTTAAGCTTAGGCAACCCTCTTACTAAGTCTCCTTGAATTAACCGTTGCAAAACACTCATACTAGCATGACCTAGTCTCCTATGCCATAACCAACTATCATGCTCATCCTTAGCAACTAGGCATAAATTAGTCATATCAATAGAATCTAAATGCACCATGTAAATGTTTCCTATTCTATGACCAACAAGCATAATCTGATTAGATGCAATGTCAATGACTTTACAACCATTAATTTCAATAAGACATTGAATCCTTTATCGCATAATTGACTAATACTCAATAGATTATACTTAATCCATTCAAATATAAAACATTCTTAATTTGTATGGAAGAGGTATTACCTATTGTACCAATACCTTCAATGTGACCTTTTGAATTGTCTCCAAAGTCACTTCTCCTCCATTTTTGGCGTTAAGCTCAATAAACCGGCTTTTGTCTCCGGTCATATGTCTAGAGCATCCACTATCAAGGTACCATGAATTTGAATTTGTTTCCCGTGCCTTGTAGCAATGCTCCTTTCCTACAAACATAGATTAATTTTTGATTTTTGGTACCCAAATTCTTTTGGGTCCATATTCATTAGTTTTCAAAATCCTAGTCCCCTTAGGTATCCATTTGTGTAGGATATTTTTATTTAGTAGTAATGAGTCTTTAGGAACCCACATACTTCTAATGATTTTCCATTAGAGGTTCTTTGGGGACCTCTATGATTGTAGTTTCTAAAACTTTTTCTAACAAAGTTGGATTTTGAATTTCCACCTTTTTCAAAATGTTTTGTTCCAACTTTATCAAAAGAAGTTTTAAGATCATCAATTTTCTTTTGATGATCATCATTGATCTTTGAAAGTAAATTTTGCAAATCTAAATTTTTCTTTTCAAACTCTTCTAGTTTGATTTGCAAATCTTTGATTTTACTTTCAAGATCGTTGTTGGTTTTGGATATGAGTTTGTTTTCATTTTTCAATTTTGAAACATAATTTTTATATTTTAAAAACAATTTCTCATAATCCGAATCCAACCCATTGTACTCCTCAAATAACTCATCATAAGATAAATCATCAAAATCGGATGATTAGAGGTTACCTTAGAATCTTCCCCGAATGCCATCAGCACAAGTTTGCTACTTCTTGTTCCTCTTCATCGAAACTTTCTTCATCGCTCCATGTAGCCACATGCCTTGTGCTTATTCTTTGATTGACCCTTTTTCTTCAATTGTGGCAATCATATTTGACATGCCCCGGCTTTTTGCATTCATAGCAAATGATTGGGTCCTTCTTTTGGTTCATTTTTGAGGCCTTCGTTTCGTTTGAATTTTCTTCCTTGGTAAGGTCTCATCATTTTTCTGAACCGTTTGGCAAACAATGCCATTTCCTCGTCATCATCATCATTATTAGAATCACTCTCATCTTTTGTGGATTTGAGAGCAACTCCAATATTTTTCTTCTTCTCCTTTTCCTTTGGTGTCTCTTCCTTATCAAGGTCCACCTCATCTTCAAGCATCATCTCATGAGTGAGGAGTGAACCGATAAGTTCTTCAAGAGTTAAGGACGATAGGTCCTTAGACTCGATGATTGCCGTCTTCTTTGATTGCCATGATTTTGGGAGGGAGTAGACTAACTTCCTCACAAGCTTTTCATTTGAGATGATCTCTCTATATGATTTAAGACTATTGACAATCGTTGAAAATCTATCCGTCATAGCTTTGATGTCTTCATTTGGTTTCATCCTGAAATTTTCATAGCTATGCGTTAGAATACTAATTTTGATTTCTTTACCTCATATGTACCTTCATGTGTGACTTGAAGCTTGTCCTATATTTCTTTGACGGTTGTACACGATAAAACTCTTCCGTATTCATCTGGTCCAAGAGCACAAAAAATAATATGGATGGCTTTGGAGTTGAGCTGGAACATTCTTGTCTCTCCTTCACTCCACAACCTTGGATGAGTGAGAGGTTTGATGTACCTTCTTCTACAGCATTTCATGCTCCCATGTCACTTGCTTGAATGAAGTACATCATTCTATTCTTCCAATAGGCATAGTTAGCTCCATTGAAGAAATGAGGCTTGTTGACGGGCATCGAATCGAGACCGGAGTCGAAGTTTGAAGCGGAGGCCATTGATGACTTTAATAATCGATATAACTCTTCCCGAATCGACTCAAGAGGCGATTAAACCTTCAAATGAGTTAGGCTCTGATTCCAATTGTTGAGTTAATCGATCGACGGAATCGGCCAAGGGGGTGAATTGGCAATTAAAAATTTCGTGGAAGCTTTTGCAGAAAAATTGAAAGTAATTGCACAGCGATTTACAGTGGTTCGACTTTCTCAACAAAGTCTACGTCCACTACCTTAGCTATCCACACTAAGGATTTTCCAACAAATTCACTAATTTGTTCTTTCTTTTGAGGCCAAAGAGATAACCTTACAATCCCTCAAGAGTATACCCCAACTCTTGAGAACACTCTTTTTCCCAAAGAGAAGATTACAAATTTGCAAACTTACAAGAAAACCTCACTAGGTAAGATGTTTGCACAATTCTAGAACAAGAAAAGAACACTCAAAGATAATTACAAATGAGCACAAATGGTGTTCTTGAAAGCAAAATGAATATTGAAAGGAAAATTGGCTTGATTTGTACAACTTGGTGTTTGATGCTTTCTCTCTTGTTTCTCTATAATTTCTTATTGATCAAGGGCTTCAGAACTTGTTTAAATACACCTTGAATCTTTTGAACATTGGGGATGATTAGTGAAGATCATATAGCCGTTTTAGTGTGAAAACAATTAATAAAACAGTTTGGAGCGTGGGGGGAATCGGTACCCCCTATGGGGAATCGGTTCCCTAAGTGTAAAATTCAAATATTTCGACCGTTGAACATGGGGGAATCGGTACCCCCTATGGGGGAATCGGTTCCCTCCGAGCATTCTGGAAATCTCAGAGCCAACCATTCAGGGGGGAATCGGTACCCCCTAGGGGGGAATCGGTTCCCTCTGAGCAATCTGGAATTTTTGGCTTTGAAATGGTTCGAAATACTTTGAAATATTATTTTGAAATTGTTTTAAGATTAAAACTTAATTTTACACTTAAGTAAGGATTAAAAATGAATTTTGAAATATTTTGAGTAATGTTTTGATATTCGAATAATTATATCGAATATACTTAGAAAATCATTTTGGAAAATCTTAAAATTCATTTAACTTAATTTGTTATATCGAAATATCAAATGTTTTCAACAAGATCAATACAACTATTTATTTGTTAATCAAATTCTAAACAAACAATATTTAAACCTAATAGGGGACCAAAAACAAAATTAGAACAAATTTATAACTTTGAATTGCAAAGACAATTAATTAATCGACTATCGGCCTGACTTTAAAAAAAAGTCCCCAGTGGAGTCTCCATGCTGTCGAAACGATTTTTTTAAAAAAGAGCGAGATTTTGAAAACCACACCATTTTTAATTTATCCCTGTATGATTTATTTTTAATTAAAAAGTGATACAATTTTAGAAAACCCTCGTTTCAAAAAAGTTGGAAATTCCTTTACGATAAGAAAACATACGGTTCGAAGAGTCGCCACCAATCTTTGATTAGGATGTGATTGGGCACCCAAAAACGTTTTTGTCATTTTAAATAATTTTTTTAATTAAAACGATAAATTTAGGTCTGCGTTACCAAAATTCGAGTTCGGGAGTCGGTTACGCGTGGGGAAGGAATAGCACCCCACAACGCCCTAAATCAGTACCTAGACGATTAATTAATGTCTTTGCAATGAAATTTACAAATTCGATTTTACTTTGATTTATGATCCCCAACGAAACAACATACGAATTTTACAATATTCAAAAGCAACAAAACATATTAAATTAAAATTACCCTGCCTTTTAGAAAGATAAAGAATATTCGATTATTTAAAAATATCAAGACCTGATCTTAGATAAGGTATAACAACCTTTTCTCGACAAATTTAATAACCGAACATTTCTTTTTCTTCCATTCCCAAATTTTAACGTGATGAATTAATTTTTAGGTGTCACTAATGGGATACACTTTTAATTCAAAATCGTTAAAAGTGGACCTCTAATGAGATAAGACAACATACTTAAAACAATTTTAAATTAAAAGGGTATTACCCTTAATCCAATTATGTAATAATGTCAAGTTATGCAAGTGAGGCTATCAAGCAAATTATACAAAAATGATGTCATGCAAAAATTAATTAAATAATGTCACACATTTAAATCTTCAAAACCTGGAGGTTGTTCCACATACACTTCTTATTTTATAAAACCATTTAAAATGCACTTTTAACATCCATTTGATATAATTTAAATTCATTGAAACATGCAAATGCTAATAACATTCTAATTGCTTCCATCCTAGCTACGGGAGCGTATGTTTCATCATAGTCTATGCCCTCTTCTTGAGTATAGCCTTGAGCAACAAGTCTAGCCTTGTTCCTCACTATATTACCACTTTCATCAAGTTTATTTCTAAAAACCCATCTAGTACCTACAGTAGATTTATTACTAGGCCTTTCAACTAATGTCCATACTTTACTTCTCTCAAATTGATTTAATTCTTCTTGCATAGCCATAATCCAATGTTCATCTTTTAATGCTTCTTTGATGTTCTTTAGGCTCTATGCATGAAATAATGCAACATAATTACAGATATTTCTAAGAGAAGATCGAGTAGTTACCCCTTTAGATGGATCACCTATAATTTCACCATCCTTGACATAGTTGTACTCTCTTGGAAAAGATACTTCCCTTTCTTCACTGGTTGGATTCTCGAGGGGATCATGAGTTTCCTCATCTTTTGTTTCTTCCTTTGATGATGATTATCCAACGTCATGTCTAACGTCATTTGCTTGTACAATACCTACATCATCATTAACAGAAGAATCCTTCCTCGGAAGGGGATTATCATCGAAAACAACATGTATAGACTCTTCTACAACTAAAGTTCTTTTATTAAATACACGATAAGCTTTAGAATTTAAGGAATAACCCAGAAAAATTCCTTCATCACTTTTAGCATCAAATTTGCCAAGGTTTTCTTTACCGTTGTTTAAAACAAAACATTTACATCCAAAAGGATGAAAATAGCTAATGTTAGGCTTTTTATTTTTGAGAATTTCATATGGAGTTTTCTTTAAAATTGGCCTAATCATTACTCGATTTACAACATAACAAACGGTATTTGTGGCTTCCGCCCAAAATATTTTGGCAAATTATTTTCACAAAGCATAGTTCTAGCCATTTCTTCTAAAGTTCGATTTTTCCTCTCAACAACTCCATTTTGTTGAGGGGTTCTAGGTGATGAAAATTATGGCTAATACCATTAGAATTACAAAACTCAATAAGTCCAAGATTTTCAAATTCAGTTCCATGATCACTTCTAACACTAGTGATAGAGTAACCTTTTCATTTTGGATTATTTTTGAAAATGTGATGAAATTTTCTAATGCTTCATCTTTAGTACTTAAGAATAGAACCCAAGTGTATCTAGAATAGTCATCTACCAAGACAAATGCATATTGTTTTCCTCCCAAGCTAGTAGTTCTAGTTGGCCCAAAAAGATCTAAATGGATCAATTGTAATACTCTACTAGTTGATACATCATTAATAGATTTAAAAGAAACTCGTTTTTGTTTTCCTTTAGCACAAACATCACAGATTTTATCATTATCAAATTTAAGCTTAGGCAACCCTCATACTAAGTCTCCTTGAATTAACCGTTGCAAAACACTCATACTAGCATGACCTAGTCTCCTATGCCATAACCAACTATCATGCTCATCCTTAGCAACTAGGCATAAATTAGTCATATCAATAGAATCTAAATGCACCATGTAAATGTTTCCTATTCTATGACCAACAAGCATAATCTGATTAGATGCAATGTCAATGACTTTACAACCATTAATTTCAAATAAGACATTGAATCCTTTATCGCATAATTGACTAATACTCAATAGATTATACTTTAATCCATTCAAATATAAACATTCTTAATTTGTATGGAAGAGGTATTACCTATTGTACCAATACCTTCAATGTGACCTTTTGAATTGTCTCCAAAAGTCACTTCTCCTCCATTTTTGGCGTTAAGCTCAATGAACCGGCTTTTGTCTCCGGTCATATGTCTAGAGCATCCACTATCAAGGTACCATGAATTTGAATTTGTTTCCCGTGCCTTGTAGCAATGCTCCTTTCCCTACAAACATAGATTAATTTTTGATTTTTGGTACCCAAATTCTTTTGGGTCCATATTCATTAGTTTTCAAAATCCTAGTCCCTTAGGTATCCATTTGTGTAGGATATTTTATCTTTAGTAGTAATGAGTTCTTTAGGAACCCACATACTTCTAATGATTTTTCCATTAGAGGTTCTTTGGGGACCTCTATGATTGTAGTTTCTAAAACTTTTTCTAACAAAGTTGGATTTGAATTTCCACCTTTTTCAAAATGTTTGTTCCAACTTATCAAAAGAAGTTTTAAGATCATCAATTTTCTTTTGATGATCATCATTGATCTTTGAAAGTAAATTTTGCAAATCTAAATTTTCTTTTCAAACTCTTCTAGTTTGATTTGCAAATCTTTGATTTTACTTTCAAGATCGTTGTTGGTTTTGGATATGAGTTTGTTTTCATTTTCAATTTTGAAACATAATTTTTATATTTTAAAAACAATTTCTCATAATCCGAATCCAACCCATTGTACTCCTCAAATAACTCATCATAAGATAAATCATCAAAATCAAATGAGTTAGAGGTTACCTTAGAATCTTCCCCGAATGCCATCAAGCACAAGTTTGCTACTTCTTGTTCCTCTTCATCGGAACTTTCTTCATCGCTCCATGTAGCCACATGAGCCTTGTGCTTATTCTTTGATTGACCCTTTTTCTTCAATTGTGGGCAATCATATTTGACATGCCCCGGCTTTTTGCATTCATAGCAAATGATTGGGTCCTTCTCTTTTGGTTCATTTTTGAGGCCTTCGTTTCGTTTGAATTTTCTTCCTTGGTAAGGTCTCATCATTTTTCTGAACCGTTTGGCAAACAATGCCATTTCCTCGTCATCATCATCATTATTAGAATCACTCTCATCTTTTGTGGATTTGAGAGCAACTCCAATATTTTTCTTCTCCTTTTCCTTTGGTGTCTCTTCAACTTTATCAAGGTCCACTCATCTTCAAGCATCATCTCATGAGTGAGGAGTGAACCGATAAGTTCTTCAAGAGTTAAGGACGATAGGTCCTTAGACTCGATGATTGCCGTCTTCTTTGATTGCCATGATTTTGGGAGGGAGTAGACTAACTTCCTCACAAGCTTTTCATTTGAGATGATCTCTCTATATGATTTAAGACTATTGACAATCGTTGAAAATCTATCCGTCATAGCTTTGATGTCTTCATTTGGTTTCATCCTGAAATTTTCATAGCTATGCGTTAGAATACTAATTTTTGATTTCTTTACCTCATATGTACCTTCATGTGTGACTTGAAGCTTGTCCTATATTTCTTTGACGGTTGTACACGATAAAACTCTTCCGTATTCATCTGGTCCAAGAGCACAAAAAATAATATGGATGGCTTTGGAGTTGAGCTGGAACATTCTTGTCTCTCCTTCACTCCACAACCTTGGATGAGTGAGAGGTTTGATGTATCCTTCTTCTACAGCATTTCATGCTCCCATGTCACTTGCTTGAATGAAGTACATCATTCTATTCTTCCAATAGGCATAGTTAGCTCCATTGAAGAAATGAGGCTTGTTGACGGGCATCGAATCGAGACCGGAGTCGAAGTTTGAAGCGAAGGCCATTGATGACTTTAATAATCGATATAACTCTTCCCGAATCGACTCAAGAGGCGATTAAACCTTCAAATGAGTTAGGCTCTGATGCCAATTGTTGAGTTAATCGATCGACGGAATCGGCCAAGAGGGGGTGAATTGGCAATTAAAAATTTCGTGGAAGCTTTTGCAGAAAAATTGAAAGTAATTGCACAGCGATTTACAGTGGTTCGACTTTCTCAACAAAGTCTACGTCCACTACCTTAGCTATCCACACTAAGGATTTTCCAACAAATTCACTAATTTGTTCTTTCTTTTGAGGCCAAAGAGATAACCTTACAAATCCCTCAAGAGTATACCCCAACTCTTGAGAACACTCTTTTTCCCAAAGAGAAGATTACAAATTTGCAAACTTACAAGAAAACCTCACTAGGTAAGATGTTTGCACAATTCTAGAACAAGAAAAGAACACTCAAAGATAATTACAAATGAGCACAAATGGTGTTCTTGAAAGCAAAATGAATATTGAAAGGAAAATTGGCTTGATTTGTACAAACTTGGTGTTTGATGCTTTCTCTCTTGTTTCTCTATAATTTCTTATTGATCAAGGGCTTCAGAACTTGTTTAAATACACCTTGAATCTCTTTTGAACATTGGGGATGATTAGTGAAGATCATATAGCCGTTTTAGTGTGAAAACAATTAATAAAACAGTTTGGAGCGTGGGGGGAATCGGTACCCCCTATGGGGAATCGGTTCCCTAAGTGTAAAATTCAAATATTTCGACCGTTGAACATGGGGGAATCGGTACCCCCTATGGGGGAATCGGTTCCCTCCGAGCATTCTGGAAATCTCAGAGCCAAACCATTCAGGGGGGAATCGGTACCCCCTAGGGGGGGAATCGGTTCCCTCTGAGCAATCTGGAATTTTGGCTTTGAAATGGTTCGAAATACTTTGAAATATTATTTGAAATTGTTTTAAGATTAAAACTTAATTTTACACTTAAGTAAGGATTAAAAATGATTTTTGAAATATTTTGAGTAATGTTTTGATATTCGAATAATTATATCGAATATACTTAGAAAATCATTTTGGAAAATCTTAAAATTCATTTAACTTAATTTGTTATATCGAAATATCAAATGTTTTCAACAAGATCAATACAACTATTTATTTGTTAATCAAATTCTAAACAAACAATATTTAAACCTAATAGGGGACCAAAAACCAAATTAGAACAAATTTATAACTTTGAATTGCAAAGACAATTAATTAATCGACTATCGGCCTGACTTTAAAAAAAAAGTCCCCAGTGGAGTCTCCATGCTGTCGAAACGATTTTTTTAAAAAAGAGCGAGATTTTGAAAACCACACCATTTTTAATTATCCCTGTATGATTTATTTTTAATTAAAAAGTGATACAATTTTAGAAAACCTCTCGTTTCAAAAAAGTTGGAAATTCCTTTACGATAAGAAAAACATACGGTTCGAAGAGTCGCCACCAATCTTTGATTAGGATGTGATTGGGCACCCAAAAACGTTTTGTCATTTTAAATAATTTTTTAATTAAAACGATAAATTTAGGTCTGCGTTACCAAAATTCGAGTTCGGGAGTCGGTTACGCGTGGGGAAGGATTAGCACCCCCACAACGCCCTAAATCAGTACCTATACGATTAATTAATGTCTTTGCAATGAAATTTACAAATTCGATTTTACTTTGATTTATGATCCCCAACGAAACAACATACGAATTTTACAATATTCAAAAGCAACAAAACATATTAAATTAAAATTACCCTGCCTTTTAGAAAGATAAAGAATATTCGATTATTTAAAATATCAAGACCTGATCTTAGATAAGGTATAACAACCTTTTCTCGACAAATTTAAATAACCGAACATTTCTTTTTCTTCCATTCCCAAATTTTAACGTGATGAATTAATTTTTAGGTGTCACTAATGGGATACACTTTTAATTCAAAATCGTTAAAAGTGGACCTCTAATGAGATAAGACAACACACTTAAAACAATTTTAAATTAAAAGGGTATTACCCTTAATCCAATTATGTAATAATGTCAAGTTATGCAAGTGAGGCTATCAAGCAAAGTATACAAAAATGATGTCATGCAAAAATTAATTAAATAATGTCACACATTTGAAAAAACATTTAAGTCTAAAATACATATAACTATACCCTAAAAAACTTATTAAAATTATATTAAGATGTAATCAATATTTTTTATGCTAAATCAATTAATAACTACAAATATAATACTAATCTTATTTACCTAAAGTTGAAAATAACATTTAAGGATATAATATATACATGCTAATCATGTTAACCAAACTCAACATCAAGCTTAAGGCAATGGTCTAGCTTTTTCAAGGCAGTTATGGGAAAGCTCCAAAAGAGGTAGGTTTTGTATTATTATATACAAATATTATAAAACATATAAGTTGCATTATTATATAAAAATATTATAAAACATATAAGTTGCCAAATAGGTTAAACAATAATTATAAATTTAAAATCACCAATACCTAACACGACTAAAATCATTTTTATTACAAATATTTTATCCCTGAATAATACAACAACAACAACAAAACCATATTCCCATATGTAATGGGGTAAGAGGGAGGTAGAGTAGTAGGCATGCCCCCAACGCCAGGTTAAGAGCAGCTTCCGTGGAAGACCTCCAGCAGTCAGAAAATAAAAAATAAGGATAAAATGCTATGCATGTATAAATAAATAAATGAATAAATAGATACATAGTTGAACAGTCTTCATATGCAGTCTTCATATACGCGTCTGTAATGGGAAGTAATCCCTACAAATAAATCCCTACGTAAAAATCTCTGCATATAGACAGAAACGTAAGACCCAACTAAATTTAAAAAGAGGAAACAAGAAGAGAAGGGACTTAAACCTAAATAACTCAAAAATAAAAAATAATTAAAACCTAAATATGGAAAATAACAAAATCATGACAAACAAAAGGTTAAATTCGAAAATAGTGCTGAGAGTGACAAAGGTTCAAAAAATGCTAAACCTATAAGGACCAAAGTTTAAATTTACGCTAAAATCTTAGTGGCTAAAAGTTAATTAACCCAAAAAGTTTTAATATAAAATCTAAACTAAACCTAAGCCTAAGTAAATCATGCCCAGGAAAAGCCTTCAGTCGCTTCACACTTCCCCCTTCAATCTCCCTCACGAATGGCGCTACACTCCTCATCCTCTATTCTTTTTCATTGCTGCCACTCCTAACGAACAACCACAAACAGCCAGCCACTTGGAACGGTGGAAGCTACAGACCACCCCCAAACCTAGAACGCCCATCCTCTTGCCTTATACTCTAAAAAAATAGGATTTTCGAACCTAAACCGAATCCTTACCACGACCACCTAACCTCAACGGCACGACTGAAAGCTCTGGTACACCCTAAAGATGTTCTCTTCTCAGTTTACATCTCTGGTGGAACGAGTAAATTACAAAGGTTAACCATTAAGATTATCTCTTTGATTTTTTTTAATAGTTCAATATTGATGGATGAATTTCATTTTTCTATGGTTTTCACTTTTCATTTATTTCGAAATAAATCACACACAGACTTAATGCACTAGAAATAAAAAAGTACAAGGAATACCTCAAATATAACTTCTATTGATTTCGAAGAAGATAAAGAAGACCCGATTACACTGCCTTTGTTTGAATGCTTCGTTGAATGAGAAAACAATTTTTCGTGCTTTTTCCAACAATGGTCTTCGGTTCCTCTTTTTTTTCTCTGTCTTTTGCGTGTAAACTCCCTCTTTCTCTCCTGTTTGAATGATTGCATTTGATTTTTTGTTTTTTACTGATGCCTAATAATTTCTGGTTCTTCCCCCTTTCAAATGTCGAGCCCCCTAGTGTATTTATATTTATCGATAAATTCCCCAGTAGAGAGACTGAGGAGGCATAACACAATTGACTTTTACAGTTCAGACGTCGATGATCTAATTTTGACTGATTAGTGGTTGAGGGAGACCATGAGTACTTTGAGGCAGTTGTACCTTATGCTGGAGTGTAAGTTAGAGTGTATCACCACTTTGCTCAAGAGTGATGCTATTGATTTGTAAGAGACCGTAAAGATAAAGATGGATCTACATCCAAAGTTGCCTACATGAAATCAACTCATAAAGAAATTGGAGGCAAGTATGTCAGCAAGGCGTATATAAATGGTTTGAGGATGTAGTTCTCTTAGTTGGTTTAAGGGAAGAGTTTAGTATTTGATTATGAGAGAGGTTTTCTCTGGTTGAGCCATTACGCCCCAGAATTAGTTGCGATTGAGTCCTTGAGGGATTCTATTTTGAGGTCTATGAGTAGTTGGAAACAGACCTACCTAAGGTGTTTTTTGAGTTGACTCAGTAGGCTAAGGCCATGGAAAGGGTGCAAGCTATGAAAAAAAGTTTGTTGGGTGAATCCGGTAGCCTGAGTATGAGGGATATTGTACCAGTGGACCAATCTCAGTTAGTGGACAAGAGAACTAGAGGTCTGCGAGAGCAGAGGAGATTAACATCAACTTTGTCACTCCAGCTGAGTCAGAGTGTAGGTGTAAGGTCTCGTAGGAGACCACTAGCTTCCCGTCTGTAGCGAGCTTTGGAGGTTGTGATAGAGTTTTGAGGTATCCAGAGTGCAAGTATGGTGGAAAAAATCATCAAGGGAGGTGCTCCAAGCTTTTTAAGAAGTACTATGGATGTGGATCCTTGAAAAATATGGTGAAGGATTGTCCTAGTTTGGTTGGCGTTGGTTCTATGCTCAGTCAGGAGAATAGAAGAGTAGGTCGACCTGTTTCCTGGTCGACGTGCGTGTTTTCGCTTGTCAGGTCACAGATGAGATGCTAGGTATGTTTTCAAATATCTTATCTTTTCGTGTCGCTTCAGTAAGCGTATGTGTACGTATTCTTTTCTAGTGACTAGCAAGGGAAGCAAGAAAAGTTTTAGTGTGTATGATCTTAGAATGAGGACCCAAATGTTGAGTGGGTCGGCCTTAGCAGAATGAGCAATGTTATCTTATATATTCCTAGAAGGTTTGTGTGATCGACTCGTAGGAAGTTTTGGATTCCCAAGTGTGGCGTTGGAGTTAAGGAATCTCCGCGAGAGTATTGAGAACATCCGAGTCTCTCTAGTCATTATGTTGATCACCTTGTTATAAAAATGTTAGGAAGTACCTTAGTCAGTGCCACAGTACTTCAGTTGCTAACTAGGCACAGATGCCTCGAGTACTCTCGGCGAGTAAGTTAGCATGAAATATGTTCCAATACAGCGGTTCTGAAATTTCACCCTTTGTACTAGGAGAATTTAAGATTAGGTGGTGAGTTACGAGTCTCGAAGTACAAAGACTCATTTGATTTCGTTAGTATGTATTCATAGACGATCAGTAAGTGAGTCAGCTAAGTGAGCCAAGCTTGACAGTAATATCTTTGTGTGGCATATGAGCGCAAGCTATGTATCACACCCAACAATACAACGTTTCTTATACCACATATTTAGGGTACATTAGATGATAGAAAATCAAGTTCGTTAGGCATCGTATGACTAGCGTCAACTGTCATCGATTAGCTCAATGATGGTATGCATTAGCGAATACAAGATGTAAAACCTCAGAACCCTTAAGTCAAAGTTAAACCGTTTGACATCTCTACTTTGTGAATTGTACTCTCCAGGAGAGTTAAATGTTGTTAGTTCCACTCGACAAGTGATCGATTTTCAGTTATGGGTCCCTTAGATGCTCGATCATGCGAGCATAGTGTGTGTAGGCCGCAATGTGTATGAGAAACAATTAGATACTATAGTTGAGTATTGATTTAGAGTTGCACAGTAGAAGCATAGAGGTCGATGATGATCGAGAATTTATCACCTTTTCGGTAGTCGGAACGAGACAGTGTTGGAAAGTGATGTTAGATCTCAGAGTGTGGCATGATGAGTTGTCTATGTTTAATAAGTAAAAGCGGTCATCGGGTTATGTAGTGAGTTAACTTGATTGAGTAAGATTTATCATAGAATGTCTTAGTGATAGTAGTGAATGGAGGAGTAACATTATTCTTGTGGAGCGTTCTGAGCGTACAGTGTTAGATAGAGAGAGTGCAATTCCTTAGCTTTGAGTTTTCAAAGGTTTTCACTTAAAGTTTGACGTTGGTAGCGCCCTCAGGAAATCGTAGTTCAATTTTGTGATTTTCAAGTCGCATGAAAGAGTGTAAGGATTTTATCCTTCAGAATCAGATTTGATATAAGTTTAGGTACTTCGAGGTTCCTAAGCATTTGACTTAAGGACAAGTCCTTGTTTAGACCGAGTAAATGTCAAGGACAAAATTTCTCTTAAAGTGGGGAGAGTTGTAACGCCCCATATGTGTAGTATGCATCGTTGAAGCTTTACCAAGTAAAGAAAGAATCTGCTGATATTGCGCAGGTGTAAAACAGGGTGCGTGAATTGAAGAAAAAAAAACTGAGGGCTGTGTTGGAACCTCAGAAGTCCCATAAGATAACTCATTTGACGAATCCACATTATTGGCAACGATCTTGTTTTTCTTGGTAAACTTAAAATCATGTGGATAACCAATGAGCTTGTAACAAAAATCTTTCTTGTGACCTTTGATATGACAATGATTACACACTCTTTGAAAACGTCTCATTGAAGAAGATCCAGAAAACAAAGTAGTCAAGTCATGAAGCAGTGAATAAGCACTTGAGTTTTATTGTTGTCATTTTTCTTGAACTTACATCGAATACGTTTATTTGATCGACGGAAAAGGTACCAATAATAGAATTTGACTACGCACAATAGAGTAGGAGTCATTCAATCCCATAAGAAATCGAAACAATCATTGACGATTAACATTATCAATATTGGATCGAAAAACTTCACAATCACGTAGAGCAAAAGGTGCTAAAGCATCATATTCACCTCAAGTAACCTCAACCTAGTGAAATAGACTGATATGGAGTTTGCACCTTGCAAATGAGAAACAATCTTTGTTAAGGAAGAACACCAGAGCTCTATCAACTTTATCAAATCTTTCTTTTAAGTCATTCCAAACCAAAGCAACACTTGAAGGAAATATTATCCTCGCAGACACTCTTGACTCATAGTGTTGATAGTGATTCTTGACTCAAAGAAAACATTTTATTTATTATTCTCATTATTGTACATGTAAGCTAAGCACTCTTTATATATACAGACTTGTAAACTAACTGATTAACCTCATAACAACTGCCTCACCACCTCAACATAATACATTAAGTATGAGAAATCACCTCTCTTCTTAAACTGCATCAAATATCAAGAGATTTATAAAATAAAAACTCATCAAAAAATTTCATACGACTTATTTTATTTGGGTAAAGTATATAAATGATCCTCGATTATAGGGTATTATTTTATTAAGTCTCTTGATTATTAAAAGCTATAAAATGGTCCTTTAACTATAGAGTGTTGCTTTGTTGAATCCATCGACCATTAAAAGTTACAAAATGGTCATCCAACTATTCATTATGTTCCAAACTCGTCCTCTTTCGTTAAAATTGACAATATTAATGTTAATCTACTAACTGTGATATGGTAAAAATCTGATCCTAGAATCTCAAATACTATCATATCTTAATCATCATGTTCACATCCAGCTTAGACAATTACCAATTTTTTAATAGAAAATGACAAGTTTGGAACACAATAAATAGTCGGGCGATTATTTTGTAACTTTTAATAGTTGAGAGACATAACAAAGTAACATTCTATAGTCAGGATCATTTTGTAACTTTTAATAGTTAAGGGACTTAATAAAATAGTATCTTGTAGTTGAGGGATCATTTGTCTACTTTACCCTTTTATTTTCATGATTAAAGACTAAATTGCAATTAAATAATTGAGAGAGAAATTGAACATTCACTGTATCATAGATAAAAGAGGTTGGGAAACTAGAGAAGTGGGCGAATGAATTGGCCGAAAACTTTGGCGTAAAAAGGTAAAAAGGGGTGGGGGACCTATTTATTATAGTTGTCATATTGAGTAATATTTAGCAAAATATGGTATTAAATTTTGTGGCAGGAATTCACACATGAAGCGATTTTCTAGAACTGGGATAGAGACTTCAACCTGAAGCATTAAACTTCGGGGGGAAAAAAGCAGTAGAGATTTTAGATTGAGTTTTACATGTGCATGATGATAAAATAAATAAATTTTTGAGTAAATATTACTTTGTGTATTCACTTAAAATTATCAAAATAAATAAATAATTTAGATAACATGAAATATGAATACCATGCCCACCTCATTCAAAAAAAATGCTTAGACGATAAAAAGTTTAATCCTCATTATAATAATATTTGTCATTATTTAATCACTTTAATGAATAAAATATATATTTTTTTCTAAATATTTTAAATTTGAACAATTATGTCAGTAGAATATATGTACGTTATTAACAATTAAATAAATTATAAATAGATATTATTTGTAGTTTAAATTATTAAAAATATTTATCTCTATCTCTTTTTTTGAATTATTTAATTATTATTATTTATTTAATGAACTTACTTTTTTATTCAGTAATCATATATTTTTTATTTTTGATGACTTTAAAAATATGATTAATTACTGTGATTAGTTTTTTTATTTTATAGATTATTTTATCTTGAGATAATATTTTTGTTTAATAATACTAATTACTATTATTATTTTAAAAATATAAATATATGAATGTATTTGTTAATATGTATTGTACTAAGCCATATTATAATACGAATAAATTATAGAAATGGTTAGTGCGTTTGGAAAATGGATGTGAATGAAAGAAATACGATTTCAAAAATTTCACGTTTGGGGTATGATTTTATATTGGGAAGGTAAATTTTAAAATTTTAAAAAGAATAAACTTATAAAATTTCAAAACAATGAAAATACATATTTTAATAAAAATATATTAAAAATATAAAATATATAATAATTTTAATTTTTCAAGAAATAAATGCTTCTATCGTTCCTCTCAATCCATCTTTGATCTCATCCCATGATCCCAAGATATCATAACTTTATCACCCCCATTTGACATTTTGCCACCACCCAAAACTTCTCATCATTTTTTTCTCGTGCTGCTTTCACCATTTATTTTCATATCCTTATAATTCGGAAAATTAAAAAGAAATGAAAGAAAAAAAAACGAAAACCCTATTTAAAAGCATACATGAAAGTATTTTAGAAAGTTGAAGCTGAATCAAAACAATCTACATGTTATATGTATTTCCTAAAAAAGGTTATTTCAAATTGAAATTAGTATTGGCTTGCATTTTTTCGATGTTCGGTTAAAATTTGTTTTTGAAAAATATAGTAGAAATGTGATTTGTTAATTTAAGTATTCAATTTTTAGATTTATTTGTGTTTTCTCTATAATACATAAATCAAATTAATTCATTTAATAATAGAGGAATCAATTTGTTCCACTCTATAATCCATGGGTGCCCGGGTAAATTCACCTAAAATTTAGTTACCAAGTCACTGTCTTAACATTTAAGAGGGGGCCATATTGTGTATTGATATCTTCTCCGGGAATCTAAGGAGCTGGTTTAAAATTCCAATTTCCATGCAATTTTCACTTTCTTTGTCTTTAACAGTCTATTGATTTGATTTGGTAAAGACTTGAGACAGAAGTTCTTCACATGTTTTCATTTTTTTTTCGTCAATCTTCACCATCATCTTTCATACAAATACCCCAAATAAAGTGGCGAAAAGGCATTAAATATTGTACATACTTCTATCAAAGGTCTTTTTCTTTGTACAACTGTAAGCATTTGTTTGGGAATTGAGATATAAAGGATTTGAGGTATGGTCCATATCATCCATGTAAAGGAGGCAAATGAAATGCAACGATGGAGGATTGGTGGGGAGATTGTTTATTTGAAAATTTAAAATTTTATATATTTAAATGTTTTATAAATTTATTTATAATATAAAATTTTGTATCCGTCGTAAACTCGTGACAACTCAAGGGTTTGATTAATATATTGTTAGGTCTGCATCTCACATAATGGTGGTAGGGAAAGGGCAGCCTAAATGGATTACACCAATCTTTTTCTCGTAATTATGATTCGTTTGTTCTCAAATTACACGTTTTATGCTGATATATACATATAATTGATATCCGAAATTTCAATCAATTTATTTATGCCATCATCATAAATGTGATGTTGAGTAGATTTTACGGTTTCAATTTTAGTATTTATAATAATTCGGTATGATGGCATAACTTTTGCTTCAAGCTCACATGCATTGTTACTGGGGTATTATCTAAGTTGAAATTAATTAATTTACAAGAACAAGATTATGATTCCTCTTGGTGGTGATGACGGTTGTGGTTCAGGCAACATTATTTATATATATTTATTTAATTGTTTAAAATTCTTAATTAAACTATTCACCAGAACTTGTGCAACCAACCACTTTCGGCAATAACTTACAAATCACCAAAGTATTAAACTCGAAGCTGCAGTAATATTTCATAATTTTTAATTACCGTCCACTTTCTTGCATTGCTCATGTTTGGACAAAATCGTTGGAAATTGGAAAATTTAGACGATTTTCTATGCATCAAAGAATGAAAACAAATGAAAGAAATTAACCATAAAATCAAGCGCAAGTTTTTGCTTTGCAAGATACCACTCTCCCAATGTAAATAAAAGAGTTAATTTCACTTTATATGAGATTTAGGGTAAAATCCATTAAAGAAAGGGCCCCAAAAATAGAAGGAAAATGAGCAAAATGGAGACATTGTCTTCATGGAGTAGTCGTGTCACTGAAAGCTTAAAAAATAAATGCTTATCTGACAACCACTATATACTGTGATGATTTTTGGTAGTCCCATAGTTTAAAAAATGAAGTAATGATGACATTAAACAATCAATGACCGTGAGTGTAATAGCAAACCCTTCAATTTTTTTTAAAATTAATATTGTTATATCTCTTTCGACTTTTATAGTAAATATCATTTTATTATCATTTTTAAGGTGATTTTATCGAAATATCATCTTAACAAGGAATAATTATATGTTAGATATGTTTTTTTCTAATATTCACCAGTATAAGTAATAATTATCTGTCAGACATATTTTCTCTTAATATTATTGATCTAGTACTTTTTCTGACAATACACGAATAACCCTATGCACCTTCACAATATTTTATTTGAGTTGACATCACGTAAGACAAAGAGCCTTCTATAGGTCCACCTTATCTCTAAAAACATTTTTAAAAAATTATGATTTAAAAAATTTTAAAAAATAAAATTACAAAGACTAACATTGTATTTAATACATATTAGTTCTACGAGTTGAAGAGCTTAATGTGGAATAAAAACTAAAAGGTTAATTTTTTGACAATGTATTTATGTTATGTTTCCATGAGTTGCATTCGATCTTTTTCATTATATTTTTATTTCAATTATATACATATAAATGTAATAATAAATTGTTATTTGTTTAATTTTTAAGTTACCTTACACCAACCAAAAAATAAAGTGAAAAAATAATTGATTAATTTCAACACATAATTCGATTAAACTGAAATAGGTAAATTTTGATAAAGAAAAAACAATTTGATTTGTTTCTATAGTTTTTTTTTGTTTTTTTATTTTTTAAAGCATATTTTTTTTAAAATGTTTTTAGAGATGATGTGGACTTATGGATAAACGTTTTATGATCTGCGCCTTTCGTATATGTCAGAGGTTCAGCTAAGACATTTGTTAGAAAAAGTGTTAGATCAATAATATTAGGAGAAAATGTATCTGATAGGTAATTATTACATGTACGGGTTATTTCGGTAAAATTGCCAAATTTTAAATTTTCATAACTTTCAGTTATTTATAATTTATGAACATGATATTGACAAACCAAATCAATATAATTTATCTATTTATTTCGTCAACCTTATCTCGTCAACCTATGATTAGTTATCATTATATTAGGTTGAGAATGGAGACTTTTTTTTTTCTGACTCTCCTTTAATAATCTTTTTCACTTCATTTTACTTTCATCAATGATTGATTTTCTACCTAAATTAGAAGGGACTAACCGATATAATCGTAACAATTTCATTTCTTCAGTAATAAATATCGAATACAAATATTAAATACAAATATTTTAAATAATGAAATAAACAATGATAAAGAAAGGTATTGTAAAATTGTATAAACTAGTATTGAGATTTCAACCCATAGTATGAAGTAAAACAAATTTGGAAGCAACGGGGTGGTTCTTCAAATGAACCAAGTTCATGCAAGCTCTCACGGTAATAGAATCCTTGAATTGCCTTCCTTTTCCATGAAAGAGTATGTGAGTAGTGGGATTTTCCTCGTTAGCCAAATATGAGAGAGAGCTTGTGGTGGAGTGGTGACTATAGGGTTTAGTTAGCAAATATTATTTTAGAATATGTTTATGATTGAGGTGACAGGTGGGATAGTTATCTCTTGAAAATTTAAAATTATTATGTATTTTGAAAATTTTCTATATATTTTTTATTAAAAATTTATTTTCGTCTCCTTAAAATTTTATAAACTCGTTTATTTTTAAAATTTTAGAAGCTCGTTCTCATAACATAAAATACTGCGTTCGTCTCTATTTGAAGACATAAGGAAATTTGTCAAGGAATTCAACCCAATCATTTCCATATTTGGTTCAAATTCAACCTCTCAATTATGCGAAAGAAATCATACCTGTCGAATTTCCCCTACTTAATTATATGATGAAAGAAATAGAACCCAGATTTTTCCTAGTTGATTCACCAAGGACAAATGAGCAATGACAAAACTATAGCTTCCATAAGGAATTACAACTTAAATTTTAGTATGGCCCATTTTCTGATGTATTGAGTGGGCTTCACTCTGAGGTCTACATCCAAAACTCATAATTAACTCAAAATGGCATTTGGCAGCAAGTATTAGCAATCACGTTGCTCTACATGATCACACATCAGTAATATACTATTTTAATTAATCATCATTAAGCACGGTTTATTTGAATTTCATCAAATAAACCAAACAAACTTTTTATTACTTGAATTCATCAAATTTGTCAAATTTATATCAAAGTTAAACGTGTCTTTCAATATATTTAATTCAAACGAAATAAAAATTATTTATATGCGACATAAATATCACATTGTTATTTAAAACAATAACAAAAATATGATGATATTAGAATCTCTTAATTATATTAAATTTTAGCATAAATCCAAAAAGCTTAAAGCAGTTATTCCTGATAGATAATAGCTGACTAAAAACAAGGCTTAATGCAAATGCAACGATGACGAAAATCTTGATATTCTTCACCTTTAAAACCCTCACTCTTATATATAGTCTCACAGTTTTCGCCATTCGTACATATTCTCATGAACAATTCGTTTTGAGCTTCGCATGTTTTATCCTTCACTGTCATAGGACTCCTCTCTATTTTCTATTACAAAGTCATACAAACATGATCAGACAATTCAAGTATACATACATGCATATACAATATAAAAGGAAAGAAGAACAAAAGTATCATAGGAAAATAAGAAGAACAAAAGTATCATAGGAAAATATGGCAACATCAATTCCTTCCAGTTTATCCATAGTTAATTTTACATTAGATGATAACTAAGAACTGTTTTATTCCAAAAAAGTAGAATGGCGAATATGTATATATATTCAAGTAACTACTTCAAAAGATAATAAGCTGAAAAAGAGTGAGAAAACGAACCTATTTCTAGAATAACCAGAAGAAGAAGGAAAGCGATTGAAATGGATGAATGTGCCACCTTTACTATTTTGAAGATTATTTTACAAAGTTAACAATAGATAGAAGGGAAAGTTATTTTATTTGATGTTGTGAAAGCATGTTTTGTGAGACCTTTATATTAAGGTTAATGTTACATACAGTTAACACGAAAAAACAGATAAAATCATATTACACGAAAAAACAGATAAAATCATGTGTTATTCGAAAGTAATCTCAATAGTACCCATTTAAATCATAATTACACGATCAATTACATTAACTTTTTTATTTTCTTAATCTTCTAAAAGAAATAAATAAATTATTTTTAGAATAAGTTTTATATTTATTTGTTTATAATTTTAAATTTTAATAAGTCAATATTATGTCGATCACAATACAACAAAATAATTAAATCCATGTAGACATATCAAACTACCTTCTCTTCGTAAAAAATAATAATAACACTAATTGATTCTTTTTCTTCTTTTTATTGGTAATTTTAGTAAGAAGTTATGGGTCTATTTTCTTCAGAAGAAACTTGAAGTTTTTGAGACACTCAAAAGATTTACAATAATGGTGAAAAATCAAAGTGGTTGTATGATTAAATCTTTGAGAACAGACAGAAAAAATTAAATTCACATTAAAAGATTTTAATGTGTTTTGTAAGAATCATGAATTTCAATACCCTTTTATAGATTTTAAATCTCTATATCAAAGTAATATGACAAAAAGGAAGAATAAAATAATTTAATGTGGTTAGAATATACTAAAAAGTAAATAAGTGCCTAATGTATTTTGGTCACAAGTCATTTTTCTGCATTTTATCTTGCGAATAGATGTCATACCAGGGGTTTGATCGATAAAACATCTTAAAAAATTTGGAGTAGAAAGGAGCCTAATGTCTTAAATTGAAGAGTCTTTGGGAGTATTGTACGTGGTCATCTTCGCGAATAAGAAAAAATTAAAATTAATGACATAAGTAAGAGATATACCTTTATTGGTTATGACTCAAACTCAAAAGGATATAACCCGTTCCAACCAAAGACAAGAAGGTGACTTAGTATACATGTGGAGTTTGATAAACAAAATACTTTAGATTGGAATGCATAAAAAAGATTTGTATGAGTTTTTTTTTTTGTACTTTAGCATTGAAGATGATGAGGTAGATGATAAATCGTTATAATTTCTTATACAATTTTAACTGAAAATTTATACTACATTCGAATAAAGAAACTGTTCTAATAATTCTAAAATCAACAAGGAAGACGAGATTTTAGAGGCTTTGTATGGCCTAAAGTAAGTACCGAGTGTTAAAACTGTGATGTACACAGTTCAGGAAATCGAGTGAAAGCAAAGAAAAACAGAATGTAGGCTAAAGATTGATGTTTAGCCTTGATCCTAAGATCTATTAATATAGCCATGTTGATTGTTGAGTTAACACTGTAAGTTTAACCCATATACAGTTGGCTTAACCACCTAACAACCTTCAACAAAAAGCAGTTACTAAATGCAGCAACAAACCGATCCAGCGGGCACACCTTCCAGCTGATATTACTTGCTCCTTAACACCGAGAACATGGAATAATAAAATTGACAAATATTTTTTAGATAATAGATTTAAAAGGTGTACTTATGAGTAGCACTTAATGTTAAATACAAAAAATATATATTATTTTACTTGTTAGTCGTTACATAGATGATCTCATTTTCTTAGGGAATAAGCCGACAATCAAAGGAGAATGCACTTGGTTCTCTAGGGGTCAAGTGCAATGGATAAATTATTAAATATAATTTAGTTTATTAAAGAAATGAAAAAAATAAGCATACCTATTCACTTAAAAAATATTAAATTTTTAGACCCTATTTTTTAATTTTTAGATCCGTTACTACCAACAATGACAAGATTTTAAAAAGAGCATGTTAAAAAAATTTGAAATAATTTCCTTAAGTTTTATTTCTTAATCCATTGGCCTTGAGGTGATGCATACAATACTAGAATATTCATTTTTCAAGAAAGTTATTACACAAAAATACCTGAGAAGTTTAACATACTTGAGTGTAAGTGTATTAACACCTCGATGAAATGTTTAGTGAAACTTTTAAAAATATTAATGAAGGAAATAAAATAGATCTTTTAATGTATGGAAGTATCATGGGGGCTTAAGGTGTTTAACTTTTACAAGACCAGATATTTTTTGTTGTTGTTGGACTTATTTTTCGTTTTATGAAAAATCCTTCATCTTTTCATCTAATGACAACAAATTATTTTTCTTTATCTCAGTGATACTTTTAATTATAACTTGTTTATGGATTTTTAAGTACATTTAAGTTTGTGGGATAATGTGATAGTGATTTTAGAGGAGTTAAAAGATGATAGAAAAAAGTATATGCCTATATGTATTTTTTATGAGAAAAACGATCGTGTTATAAAGCTTTAAGAACTAACTAATTATGACGCTTTCTAGTTGTGAAATTGAGTACGTTGCTGTTACATTTTGCACTTGTCATGTTATTTAGTTATAAATTTTTTATTTAAATTCAGCTCGCACAAAAAATGCTTCAAAGATTTTGATTAATAACAAGTAAACTCAAACTCTTACAAATAATTCAATGTTTCATGATCGAAATAAACATACATAATTTATTTGTGAATGTGTTGAAAAAGTACAACTAGATAACATGAGTTCTTTTGACCAAGTTGCATATATTTTCATCAAACCCCTAGAGTATGATGTATTATTCTATAAATTTAAGAAGTTTTAAGAGTTAGTAAAAATCAAGTTTAAGAGATGTTAGAAATTAAATTTGCTTTTTTTTTTATATATAAAGAATTAAATTTATTTCAGTTTAATTAATTAAATATATGTTTGACTGAGTTCATAAACTCACTTTATTAATTAGGAGAGTTATTTAGAGACTTAATTATAAAATAAGTGTTCAAATTATACTATTTTTTTAAATGGGTGCCCAAATTTTTTTATTTATATAGGCGTCTAACGTTACAAACGTTATCACTTTATGTGTCTGGTCCGTAACGGATGTTAAATTTCATCGTTGAGTGACACGTGTCATGTTTAAGTAATTTTGAAAATTTTCATTTAAAATACAAAAACTTAAATTATACTTTTTTTAAAGAAAAACCTAAAATTTTTAAAAATTTAAAAAACCTCCCCAAGCTTTGAAAAAAAACTAAATCTAATCCCTATACGTACACTGGCCGTCACCATTACAGTTGATTGAACCTCCACTCGACCGCGCCTCTACGATGACTAATTACCTGACAACAAGGATGACCATCTTGACTAAATTGTTACTTCGCGAGACTTAAATCGAGAATGAATTGTAAACTTCCATCGCCCTAAATTGCGACTCCACAAGGCCTCAACGACCATTGCGATAGCAAGAATTTCGCCATCCGACTAAGGAGATGGAAAGGACGACATCAACGACCGTGGTCATGACCAGAAAGGGAGGTAAGGTTAGGGATTTGGGATTTTTAGGGATTTGTTTTTTTGGTAATTTTAGATAAATTAGGATTTTTCAAATATAGAATATTTTAAGTTTTTTTTTTAAAATTACCGGAAGATGACATGTGTTGCTTAATGAAGTTTTTAACGCCTGTTACGGTCAGGACACCTAAGTAACGTTTGTAATATTAGACACCTGAATGAATGAAATAAAGTATGGGCACCACTTTGGAAAAAAACGATATAGTTTGGGCACTTATTTTCTAACTAAGCCTTAATAATATTAACACTTGAGTTTATTTAGAGTAAACTACATATTAGTACCTAAACTATCAGTTTGATCCATTTAGTACCTAAACTTTCAATTTTTTTAAAACCAAATCTAACGTTTAATTTTTGTTTCATTTTAGTACCTCACTATTAAAACTTAACATATTTAGTACCTAAACTATCAATTTTGGTCCATTTTAGTACCTAAACTTTCAGTTCTTTTTCAAAACTTAACATTAAATTTTGAACATGTACTAAAATGAAACAAAAGCTAAACTTTAGGTATGATTTTGAAAAAAATAAAAAAATTTAGATACTAAAACGAATCAAAATTAATAATTTATGTACTATATACGTAATTTACCCTTTAATATATTATTCATGTAAGTCCTACAAATACCTATTAGACTACACATTACAAGTGTGGAAAATAAAAGAAATCATTTCTATAAAAGTTATATGATTATTTTTTTCTATCTTTCTTATTTTGAGTAAATTTATATATTTTTATTTTCTAATAAATCCTTCTAAAATTCCATTTCATTAATTTCTTATTTCCCAACAACAGACGCGTCGAGACGTTTCTCTTCCCTGGCGACGGAGAGTGCAAATAGTACACCCCATACGGTGTAACTAATCTAGAAAAAAGTAAGTACTTATCCTCCATGAATCAAATTAAACACCAAATTGTAGAGTCGCCACCAATCTTTTATTTGGTGAGATTGGTCACCAAAATGTCATATTATTTTAATAAAATTCCTAAGAATAATATTAAAATAATACAACTCGGGTCTGCTACCAGAAAAATGAGTTCGGGAGTCTGTTACGTATGAGAAAAAATTAGCATCCCAAATCGCCCAAAATTGGTACCGATATTATTAATTAAATGTAGTGCAGTAATTTATAAATTTGTTTCTAAATTAAATAACTTAATATAATACTAATATTAATATAAATATTATTAATACTTATAATATTTAACATTAAAATATAATTATGTTAATATGTATAATAATAATCCTAAAGTTAAAATACTAGTATTAATTACTTATACTAATAATTGATTAATATATAAAATATTAAAATTAATTGACCCAATTCGAAATATACTATAATTATGTACTAATTATATAATTTATCCTTTATTATGAATAGGACTAAAATATAAGGACTAAATGTATGATTTCACCTAAAATATATGTATTTATATAATAAGGACTAAAATATATATATAAAATGCGAAAACCAAATTAAAATACTCAAAACATGCTTATAATGACCAAATTACAAAGTCACAGAATTACAAGGACCTCGCGTGTAGTTTCCCCATACACGCATTTACACACAGGTCCTCCCCAAAACGGCGTCGTTTGGGGAGGGATATAAATAGGTCGAATTAGGCCTAAAATCCCCATAGTGATCGGATATCAACCAAATACGCCAAATTGACCCCCTTTTTCCTAACACAAATCCAGTAACCTTTTCCTCTAAAAATCCCTAAATCGCAGTAGATAAAGAAAATATGCCTTCGAAGTTCGACTTCTTCGGCGAAGCTTGGGCTTTCCGACGATGGTAATGCTTCATTTACTCTTTCTCGTTATTTTCTGATTTTGGTTGTTGTGTATTGGGTGGTTTGCTTGCTCGTTATCTCTGTTTTCTTTATAGGATCACCCTATTTATAGGGTTCTTTGAGTCCCCTTTCAGACCGATTAAAAGATCGTACCCCAGTGAGTCACCGGAGCTACGATGGTGACCCACCTTAGGGGTGGTGAGTTGTGCGGTGGAGAGGATGGGTGCATTAAATGTACCCATATCTTGTGGATCCGGCAAGGACGTGGTAGCGTTGTGGCATGTGCTGGTTTGTGTGTTCGTCAGCGGGGCATCATCATCTCTACAACGGCGCCGGAATAGCCCTTGGGTTACAATGAGTACCCTAGGGTTTATGCTGGTTGACTGTGGACCGTTAGATTTTCTTCTGGATCGGTGCTGGAACATGTGTGAAACCCTAGCAGCATTAGGGTTTGCTTCTGGCGTGGGCTTGCTGGTATATTCAATTCAAGTTTGGTTCTGCACTGAGCCTGCTGGGGCTACTTGGGTCGAATCTGGTTGTAACATAGGTTTAAGGTTGTAATCGGGCCTCCGGGATTAATACATTTGGGTCATGTAAAATTATAACTATTAAGAATAATAATAATAATAATAATAATAATAATAATAATAATAATAATAATAATAATATAATATAATATAATAATATTTATTATATTTATTACATATATATAAATGTCAGTCGGACGAAAGCCATTGTCGACAGCCGCCCCTTTTTGCTTATTTTTGTGTAAACAAGAATAAAGCAAAGATAAAAAGACAAAAAGTTTTCGTTGAGTGGCCTTTTATTTGATAAAAAATCATTCCACTACTCTTCCGTGGAGATCGAACTTTTGATCTAATCTTGCTTCACTACTCTTTTTGTGAAGGCTGAATTTGCATTGCTTCACTACTCTTTTGTGAAGGCTAGATTTGCATTGCTTCACTACTCTTTTGTGAAGGCTTGATTAACTTGAGAAGAATCTATTTCACTACTCTTTCGTGAAGATCAGATTCAAAGTTGATTTGATTCCACTACTCTTCCGTGGAGATCGAATTGACTTGGAAAGAAATCGTTCCCACGACTCTTCTGTGGGTGCTATATTTGTGCAATCGTTGGATATCCATCTTTAGGGATTTTGAGTTGACTATTCCAATCTCGAGATTTGGACTTTCGACTTCTTTTTGGAAAACCTGTAAATGTGACATTGTGTTTGCTATCATGCATTTATGAATGTCATGACCTTATTTATGACTAAAATGTGTGCAATAACAAAATTTTGGGGTATCATTTTATCTTAACCGATCATCTTGATCCTTTTTGGTTAAACCTGAACTTGTTTTTATTCTTCTTGAATTCCACCAATACAAATTATTTCATCAATGACAAATATTTCAGATTATCATCAAATATCTGAAACCTCCTATGTACTTCAATGTTTCATGTTTCATGCCACCATATGTTAAAACATTGTTAGCCTCAGAATATCAGTATTTTCAAAGACTATTTATACAATAATACACCATGATTTTATGTACTTCAAATTAAACTACATGTTTTAAAATTTTCAAATCAAGATGCTTTGCAAAAAAAAAATATTCATATAAAGAATTTACATGGCAAACTTTTATTTGTAGAAGACAAAGTAGGCATTTTTAAACACCATTAGCATAAATTCTTTTGAACTGGCACACTGCAAAGTGATTTGAGTGTAGCTTCTGTCAAAAGGATCTCGAAATTATGATGAAGGTATGGAGTTCCTCGAATCCTTTTTCCCTTCATGTAAAATATCTTTTAACTGCATCTGAATTTACTGGGAAAGGTAATTCAGGTCCATGCATTTCAGTAAGGATTAAAGCTCCTCCAGAAAAAACCTTTTTTACAACATAAGGTCCTTCCCAATTTGGCATCCACTTTCCCCGGTGATCCTTTTGAAAAGGTAAAATCCTTATGAGCACAAGATCTCCTTCATAAAATTCTCGGAGGTGAACTTTCTTATCATGTGCTCGTATCATCCTTTTGGTACATCTGACCATAACAAATTGCTTTCATTCTTTTTTCTTCAATCAAATTTAACTGGTCATATCTGGTTTGTACCCAGTCTACCTCATCTAGCTTTACTTCTGATAGAACCGTAATGAAGGAATTTCTACCTCAATTGGCAAGACTGCTTCCATCCCATATGTTAATGAGAACGAAGTTGCCCCAGTCGATGTTCGTGCTGAAGTTCGATAGGCTAACATAGCAAATGGTAGTTTCTCATGCCAAACCTTATAAGTTTCAGTCATCTTCTATATAAACCTCTTGATATTCTTATTAGCTGCCTCAACCGCTCTATTCATCTTTGGGAGATAGATGGTGGAATTATGATGCTTTATCTGGAATTGTTCACAGACTAATTTCATCATTTTATTGTTCAGATTCAAAGCATTATTTGTAATAATTCTCTCTGGCAAGCCATATCGACAAACGATCTATTTTTTCTAGAATTTACAGGTTGTGGACTGAGTAATGTTCATATAAGAAGCTGTTTCTACCCATTTGGTAAAATAATCTATTGCTACCAAGATGAAACGATGACCATTTGAAGCTTTAGAAAAAATTTGTCAAATAACATCTATGCCCCACATAGAGAATGGCCAAGGAGCTGTCATTACATGCAATGGATGAGGAGGATTATGCTTCCCGTCTCCATAATTTGACACTTGCGACACTTCCGGGAAAAATTAACACACTCTGTTTCCATAGTTGACCCGTAGTATCCAAATCTCATAATTTGTATAACCATTGTATGCCCATTAGCATGAGTACCACAAATTCCTTCATGTACTTCTTCAAGAATTGATTTAGCTTCTTTGATATCTACACATCTCAACAGGACTTGATCTAGGATCTTTTTGTACAAGACTTCCCCATCGAGTACATACTCAGATGACATTCTTCGGATAGTTCTCTTATCATTTCAGTTGCTTATTCAGGATAACTTTGATATATGATATATTGTAAAATATCATAATATCAAGGTTTCTCTTCTTCTTCTTCTTCTTCTTCTTCAATGTTAAGATAATGAGTTGGATATTCATAAGCCTGCATTTCAATTGGCATCGTATTTGCATGTTCATTTGCCTTAAATGCGATTGCCAAAGTTGCCAAGGCATCTGCCATTTGATTTTCTTCTCTGGGGATTTAATCAAAAGTCATTTCTTCAAATTATTTGATGAGTTTCAGAACTAGTTTCTGATATTTTACAAGCTTGAAATCTTTTGTCTCACATTCTCCTCTAATTTGGTAAATTACTAGAGTTGAATCCCTATAAACCCTAAGCATTTTTACTTTACATTCAACGGCAGCTCTAAGACCCAAAATACATGCCTCATACTCAGCCATATTGTTTGTACAGTCAAAATTAAGTCTACTAGTAAATGGAAAATTCTCTTCATCTGGTGAAACTAATATTACCCCAATTCCATGTCCCAAAGCATTTGAAGCACCATCAAAAGTCAACTTCCAATGTTCATTATTAGACACACTTGCTTCTCCTATTGAAATTGCCATTAAATCTTTATCAGAAAATCAAAATCTATTGGTTCATATTCTGAGAAGTTCTACTCGCAATAAATTCAGCTATTGCACTTCCTTTACTGCTTTTCGACTAACATATTGGATGTCAAATTCTAACAACAATATTTGCCACGAGCTAATCTTCCAGATAATGCAGGAACATTCATTAGATATTTCAAAGGATCAAATCTGGATATGAGTCATGTGGTATAATACAACATATATTGCCTAAGCCTTTGAGTAGTCCATACTAATGCACAACACAATTTCTCAATTAAAGAATATCTGTTTGCACATTCAGTGAACTTCTTACTAGATAATATATAGCTCTTTCTTTCTTCTCAATTTGATCATGATGTCCTAATCACATCCCATTGAATTATCCCAGACCGACAAATAAAGAATTAAAGGTTTATCTGGGATAGGTGGTACCAATATTGGAGTACTCGATAGATATTTCTTAATTGTCTCAAAGGCTTCTTGACATTCTTTATTCCATGTCCCAGAATCATTCTTTCTAAGGAGGCAAAAAAGGATCACATCTATCAGTTAGTTGCGAAATAAATCGAGCTTTATAATTCAGTCTTCCTAAAAATCCTCGAACCTTATTTTGTGTTTGTAGGGGTGGAAAATCTTGGATAGATTTAACCTTATCTGGATCTATTTCAATTCCTTTTTGGCTTACCACAAATCCCAAAAGTTTACCAAAAGTTACCCTAAATGAACATTTATTTGGGTTGAGCTTTAACTGACATTCCCTTAATCTCTGGAAAAGCTTCCTCAAATTCCCAACATTTTCTTCTTTGGATTTGACTTTGACAATCATATCATCGACATAAACTTCTATTTCTTTGTGCATCATTTCATGAAATAATGTTACCATAACCTTTTGATATGTTGCCCTTGCATTCTTAAGTCCAAATGGCATCACTTTATAACAAAACGTTCCCCATAAGGTGACAAATGTTGTCTTCTCCATATCCTCAGGGTACATTTGATTTGATTATAGCCAGAGAAACCATCCATAAATGAGAATAAAGAATTCTTAGTAGTATTGTCCACTAATGTGTCTATGTGTGGCAAAGGAAATTATCCTTTGGACTGACTCTATTAAGATCTCGGTAATCAACACATACGAACTTTACCATTCTTTTTTGTTACATGAACAATATTTTCTACCCATTCAGGGTACTTGGCTACCTTAAGAAATCCAACATCAAATTGCTTTTTTACTTCTTCCTTGATCTTCAGCAGAATTTCAAGTTTCATCATTATCATCTTTTGTTGCACAGGTTTACATTCTGATCTTATTGGTAACTTATGTACTACCAATTTTGTATCCAATCCTGACATGTTTTCGTATGACCAAGCAAATACATTCTTGTACTCTTGCAACAACTCAATCAAATCCTGTCGCCCTTTATCAGATAAAGTGGTACCAATTTTCACCTCATTATTTTCCATATTAGATCATAAATTTAAGATCTCAATAGGTTCCTTATGAGGTAGAATTTTCTTATTCTCTTTTCCACCATTTTTAACAATTCAGAGGGTAAATCACATCCTTCATCATAACCTTCAACTTCCTCAGGACATATAGGCTGTTCAAAATCAATTTCAGGCCATTTAGAACTAATGCATCTTTTATTGAAAAAGAAAAACATATAGTTTAACTCTTTACAAAAAATCAAACTATTGCCCCAGGAATAGGAAATAATGAAAGTTTTGGTGTATTACTCTGAAAAAGATTTGAAAACTACAGGTAATTCTTCTGCAGTCCAATTATTTAACTCAAAATTTGATGATGCGGGGTAAATGCCCATAGTTTTTTCTATAAGTTCATCATCTGATATGACATTGATACTCATTTCTTTCAAAGTATCTTCAATAACCATCTTTTTTTTTACTGATCCTCTTGGAAAACGCTTCCTGCCGACACAAAAGTATCATTTAATGATGGAAAAGTCATTGGTTCCCATGTGAGATCTTCTCCAACTAACTTTGCTTTTCTTAATTCTTGATTCCTTCTAATGGCCCTCTGTCTCTCTTTTAGTGTTGGTTGATATCCTAAACTAAATCGTTTTTTTTTTGGAAATAGGAAAGACTGGATTCACTAGTCCTTGTAAATAGCTTCCTAATCCTTTTCCAATTTTCCCCATTTCCCTAGGGTCAACCTCAGTCCCATTTTCGTGCAATTAGAAATTTTAAGTTTAGGCATCCTTTTCCCCTCAGCCGCAAATGTTGCGTTGACAAACTTCAAAGATCTAAAAGAGCATTCAATAGCTTCTTCATCCAATTCGACATATGGAGCAGTGGTAGAGACTGAAGCGATGATGTCCTCTTCAGCATTAATACATATCAACCTACAATCTATTAAATATTTTATCTTTTTGTGTAATGTAGATGGAACTGCCCTGCCTGATGAATCCAGGGTCTTCTCAACAAACAATTATAAGTGGGTATAATATCCATTACAAGGAACTCTATCTCATATATAGCTGGACCAATAGTTAAGGGAATATCAATTTTCCTAATACCTCCTTCTTGGTTCCATCAAAAGATCGGACAATACTCTGACTACTTCTCATGAGTGTGCTATCAATTGGTAATTTCTTCAAAGTCACTAATGACATTACATTTAAAGCCAAGCCATTATCTATTAACACTCTAGACAAAATATGTCCTTTGCACTTAACTGTAATATGCAGAGCTTTAGGGCTACCATTCATCTTAGAATGAATTTCATCTTCAGAAAAAGAAAGGAAATTATCAACATGTATATTTACAATCAGCCTATCCAATTTGTTTACAGGAAATTCCTTTGGTAAAAAAGTTTGATTTAACATTTTTAGCAAAGCATTACGATGTGCTTTAGAGCTTATTAAAAGTGCTAAAATTGATATACAAGTTGACAATTTGTGCAACTATTTAACAATCTTGTATTCACTATGCTGAGAAACTTCAAAAATTCTACAGCTTCGCTTTCAGTTACAGGTTCATTGATGGCAGTTTCATCCTCTTCTAACTGTAGCTCTACCTTCTTCCCTTTATCAACTGGACCTTGTTTCTCAGATTCCTTAGAATAACATCTCCCACTGCAGGTAAAATTTCTAACTTCATCTACCTCTCCCATTGTTTCCTTCATTTGGCATTCGTAATTCCATGGAACCTGTTTGTCATCTTTATAAGAAAACGGGGATGGTAAAGTAATAACCACCTTTGGAGCTTTCTTATCTAGTACCTAAGTCCTTGGCGTGATAATTAGAGGATGATTAGAGTTATAAAACTCTTTATATGATCCCTCAGATGCACAAATATCTATTTCTTCTTCTGATATTTCCTTGAAAAATTTCATCTCCTTTTCATCTATCATTTTTTTTACCAAAGCCTGAAAATCTGAACATTGTTGTATAACATGTCCTTCATAACCATGATAATGATATACATTTCCACAACTTAATTGTTCTGCTGACAGATCAGATTTTAACAAACCAATTTTGATCATTTGAGTCCATACCCATAACATAGGTGATTTCACTTCACTAACTTGCCTTATCACATGCTTTCATTTTTCCTCAATAACTGTATTGATCCCTGCTCCCATATGATTAGAAATGGGTTTTGAACAATATTTGGTTGCTCTTTATCACCAAAATTTATGATGTTATTTATTCTCAGGCTTTGAACAATTCTTTTGAATGCGATGCAGTTTTCGATGGAATGCCCACGAGCTCTTGTATGATATTCGCACTGCAAGTTATCATTGTAACACTTAGGATATAGAGGTTGTATGGGTGATACATGATAGGGTGATATTATATGTTTATCATATAATATCTGGTATAACTCTTTGTTGGTCATCAGAATTGTGTCAAACTGAAATTTCTCCCTTTCCACCCTTTGTTCCCTTGTTTCTTGCTTGATGAAGTTTGGTGTAGAATATCCAATATCCTGAGGTCGAGACACTATTATATTATTGGACTCATATTTCCTTGCATCATTTACCTCACTTTCTTTCTTTTTCATAAATGGCCTATTGCTAGATTCACCACTTTCAAGTTTCCCACTCTTAATTGCCATTTCAATCATCTCACATGTTGTAACTATGTCAGCAAAACTTTTGAAAGAATTCCCTATGAGGCGAGTAAAGAAATGAGCTTTCAAAGTGTTCACAAAGAGCACAATTTTTTTTTCTTCTTCAATGGGTGGATGTACCTTTATAGCTATGTCCCTCCATCTCTGGGCATATTGCCTGAAACTTTCATTGAATTTCTTTTCCATGTTCTGCAATACCATTCAATTAGGCCTTATATCCTTCACATGTTTATATTGTTCTAAAAATGATTTAGTCAAATCTTTCCAAGATTTAATATGAGTTCTACTTAATTGGTTATACCACTGGATGGCTAAACCAGTTAAGCTTTCTTGGAAACAATGGATTAGTAGTTGATTATTCCCTATATAACCCGTCATTTTCTGCAAAACATTGCGATATGGGTAGAATGACATTTCATACCATCAAAATTTTCAAAATATGTGATTTTGAACTTAGGTGGTAATACCAAATCAGGTACCAAACTCAATTCATTGGCTTCAATTCCATATACATTAGAACCTTCCTTTATTTCCCTAACTTCTTCCATTAGTTGTTCAAGTTGTTTTTTTTGACTCTTTCTTTGCTTCCTGATCAAAATCTGAAATATTCTCAACTTGTTGTTGGTTTATGGAAGCATTAGGTAAATTTATGTTTAAACTTCCTGTCTGAGTAAATGCCCCAAATTGGGCTTTATCGTGAGAGGTTACATGATATAAAGGTTCCTCAATTACTTTATTTTTTAGATGATCTTCTCTTGGTGTAAAGCCTGGAGGATATAAAGGATCTTCAGTGAAAGTACCAACAGCTGGGGCATTTGTTTGATCCATGTTTCTTCTTTGTAACATACTTGCAAATTTTTCCATTATCTCACTATGGGATTTCATCAATTGTTCATGCATTTCTTCCTGAATTTTCTTGAAATTTTCTTGCATCTCAAGCTGATTTCTTTAAATTTGAGTGACCTTATCGTCCATTGCCCTTTTCTAGTATTATATGGATGCTTAGGGGGTCCAGTATTCTTCGAAAAAGAAGAAAAAACCTTTTTAATGAATATGGAAAAAATATAATGTCAAAATGTTCATGCTCAATATGCAAATGCAAGGTGTTGATATCAAGATGATTTCTTTAGAACAACTTTTATATTAAAACAAAGTCTTATTACAAAGCTTTAAAACATAGTACAAATACAATATCATATATATATCTGGGCAGCTTCTCCTAACTATTGTATATGTTCAAGTAACTCAAAGACCTTATGAGTTTCTTCGGTTCTTGGTTCTAATTCTTGACTCAAAGTGGTGGCTTCATATGCCAAGTCCACTAAATATTGTGCCACTCCCTAAGCTTACTCCAGATACTTTGCAATGAGGTCGTCTCTTTGTTTGACCTTCCATTGAGCACGTTCCCAACGGTAGCGCCATTGCAAAATTCCTTCGTACGGGACAATAGGGATTTGATTCGTCTTTCTCTGAAGATCTTGGACTTTGGTTTCTAGCTTATTCACTTGCTTCCTTAGATTTTTAGCTTCCGAGTTACTTTCTTGATTTTGCAGTACAGTTTACAACCTTTCAATCTTGCTTTTTTAGTCTTTGGTTTTGAGATTGATTTTCCAATAGTCTTTTCTCTAATGCCTCATTTTCTTTAGCAAGCATCTTGGTCTGGTGTCTACTTTGTTTGAGCTATTCTTTACCTTCTTCAGCTTTTCTTTTCAGACCTATCAACTCTTGTTTGCTTGATCCTTCAGCAATCTGAGTTTTAACCACCCGCAGATAGGTTGATTGGAGATCGTTGAAGTCTATCCTGAGCTATTTTTCAACCTTGAAAACTTGATTTGCTCTTCCTTTATGGATATCTATCTCAATTTCTTTGTGGTAGACTTTTTCTTCCATCTTTTGTAGAGTCTTTCTCCACTGCTTTCTTTCGATCTCGAAACGTTATTTCGCTAGTTCTAAGGGAGATGATATAATTCTCAAATGTTCTTTAATGTATTGAACATTCTCAAAATTAACCACTGGAATGTTGTCATTGACACGGTTGATTCTCTATTGTTCGTATTCGGGTGAGAGCTTTTGACTGAAAGTAAATAAATTTACTCGATGAATCCATTTCCAGGCCTCAGCAACTTTTCTGATCTTTTCCTTGTACTAATCGCTTTTGAATACAAATTCTGATTCAGATAAACCAGATGTCGCGGGAATAAACTGCCTTGATCCGTATTGTTTGGAGACCATCAAAGGTGCATATACTACAGAACCCCATATGCCATGCAAGGGAACCCAATCGTGCTCTCCACACTTATACATTATGTTTGAAGAAGTATTCCATGAAGCTCGCCATAATATGTCTTTATCTTCAAGATTTCTTCTTCATTATATCCTCCATGCTATTTGCGAGAAAGAAAATCTTGTAGAGGTGAAAAGCCTTCTAGAAATACTCGTCCAGAAGCTCTTTGTTCATGTTTAAAATGGTTCAGAATCTATACCAAGAATAAGGGTGCACAGTCTATAAAACATCCCTCTCCCTCACGTCTACAAGAATTCAAGGAACGAAATATTTCAACTAACATGGCAGGAACTGGATCTGCATTCTTGTTCAATCTCTCAAAAAGGTTTATAGTTGATATATCCACATGCCCCAGAATCTTCGGGAAAATGATTAATCCATAAATTCCTAAAGCCAACATATCAATCTGCTTCCTTTTGTCTGGATGACGGTATATTACTTCTTTCAAGGCAGTCCAAGTAATGCATTCACTATCACCCTTTTTCTTAATATGTATTGTAGCCCATTCTTCACTTATCGTGGTCAATAAAAGCATTTTCTTTTTGAAATGAGCAGTATTAGGTGACTTCATATATACCCTGTTTTCATAGATTCTTGGACAACGAATAAGAGTTTGATATTATTCTATAGTGGGTGTCAAATCTACCTTGCCAGAGGTGAAACAACTGTAAGCAGGGTTCCAAAACAGTGATAGAGATCAGAACAGATGTCGGTCAATAGGGATGTCCAAAAGATAAACAATATCGCCATATAACTGATGAAACATCTGCTTGTCTGATGCTTCCCATTTTTCCCAGATTTCTTTCAACTCACCCAGGCTATTTTGGCTAACGTTGATATGTGTATATTTGACCAAATCTGACACGTATCCCGGTGATAGACTATTTCCCTTGATAAGTTGAGACTGCTCAGACTATCTTAAGATAACTGCATTGTCTTCTTCTTCATATTGGACTCTTTGTTCCATATTTCCAGCTCTCTATATGAAATCAGTCATGAATCAACACCATGATATGAAAATGCAAAATGCAAAAATGAAAATGAAGTAAAAAATAATTAAACCTTAATTTTGTGCAATCTAGTTTCATGCTTTATTTAAAACAACAAACCTAACCACATGATTTCTAGTTCACATGCATTTATTCATAAAATAAATAAAAATAAAAGACTCAACATGTTTTTCCTTGTGTGATCATCTTAAGAGACTTAATTGGGTTAGGCTCCACCTAAGCTCTAGTTATAGGTTTTACTATATGATGGGTTTTGGCTCTAGAGTAAAAGGGTCAACGAATTGTCCTTTGTTGGTGTCCCCTTGGACTGCCAAGCCCTATATCTTGGTCTATTACAAACTTTCAGATTAAGTTAAATTCTAAGGAACACACTTCCTTAAGTCTATACGGAGGTGAAAACCACACGAGGAACATAAGGTGTGAGCTCAAAGAAATGTCACCTATCCCATACGGAGGTGAAAACCATACGAGGAAATAATTTCTAATTTACTTAAACATGATAAGAGCGGGGTTTTAGCTCATGTCATGAATGCAGTGCTCAGTGGGTGAGGAAAAGCATAACAATAAAATAAAATAATATACAACCTATTATTTATTCTAATTACCCAAAAATAAATCTTTTTACAGATAGAAAGATAAAAGTTAGTAAAATAATAAAAATAATTAAAACAAATTTATTATTTACTGCAAAGACGAATAATTAATAAATTGGTGGCTAGACTCTCATTTTTTTTAAAAATCCCCAGCAGAGTCGCCAAGCTGTCGAGACATTTCTCTGCCCTGGCGATGGAGATTGCAAATAGTACACCCAGACGGTGTAACTAGTCTCAAAAAGTAAGTGATTATCCTCCATGAATCAAAATACCAAATTGTAGAGTCACCACCAATTTTTTTATTTGGTGAGATTGGTCACCAAAATGTCATATTATTTTAATAAAAAATCATAAGAATAATAATAAAATAATACAACTCGGGTCTGCTTACCAGAAAAATGAGTTTGGGAGTCGGTTATGTATGGGAAAGAATTAGCATCCCCACAACGCCCAAAATTGGTATATGTGTTTATTAATTAAATGCCTTTGCAATAATTTATAAATTTGTTTTCTAAATTAAATAACTTAATATAAATACTAAATATTTAATATTTAATATAAATATTATTAATACTATTATAATATTTAACATTAAAACTATATAATTATGTTAATATGTTATAATAATAATCTTAAAGTAAAAATACTAGTATTAATTAATTATAATAATAATTAATGATTAATATAAAATATTAAAATTAATTGACCCAATTCGAAATAATACTATAATTATGTACTAATTATATAATTTATCCTTTATTATGAATATGACTAAAATATAAATACTAAAATATAAAGACTAAATGTATGATTTCACCTAAAATATATGTATTTATATAATAAGGACTAAAATATAAATATATAAAATGCGAAAACCAAATTAAAATACTCAAAGCATGCTTATAATGACCAAATTACAAAGTCACAAAATTACAAGGACCTCGCGTGTAGTTTCCCCATACACGCATTTACACACAGGTCCCTCCTAAAATGGCGTCATTCGGGGAGGATATAAATAGGCCGAATTAGGCCTAAAATTCCCAGAGCTTCTCATTTCTTTTTTTTGTTTCTCTCTCAAGAGAGAAGCTCTCACATCTCTCTAGAATTCCCTCGCCGGAGGGACGAACGAGGGAATTCGTCCCCAGTCGACAGTTGATAGCCATTGTATTCTGCCGCCTCCGGCCACCACCCACGATGTCCGGATATCAACCAAATACGCCAAATCGGCCCCTTTTTTCTAAACACAAATCCATTAACCTTTTCCTCTAAAAATCCCTAAATCGTAGTAGATCTAAGAAAATATACCTTTAAAGTTTGACTTCTCCGGCGATGCTTGGGCTTTCTGATGATGGTAATGCTTCCTTCACTCTTTTCTCTTTATTTTCTGATTTTGGTTGTTGTGTATTGGGTGGTTTGCTTGCTCGTTGTCTCTGTTTCCTTTATAGTATCACCCTATTTATAGGGTTTTTGAGTCCCCTTTCAGACCAGTTAAAAGACCGTACCCCGGTGAGTCACCAGAGCTACGGTGGTGACCCACCCTACAGGTTGTGAGTTGTGTGGTGGAGAGGCTAGGTGCATTGAATGCACCCAGATCTTATGGATCCAGCGAGGACGTGGCAGCGTCGTGGCATGTTCTAGTTGGTGAGTTCGTCGGTGGGGCATCATCATCTCTACATCGACGCCAGAATAGCCCTAGGGTTAGAATGAGTACCCTAGGATTTCTGTTGGTCGACTGTGGACTGTTGGATTTGTTTCTGGATCGGACGACTGTGGAAGCTTGCGGCGCTGGAACATGTGTGAAACCCTAACAGCATTAGGGTTTACTTCTGGCATGGGCTTGCTAGGCTGTTTGATTGAAGTCTGGTTCTGCACTGAGCCTGTTGGGGCTACTTGGGTCGAATCTGGTTGTAACATGGGTTTAACGTTGTAATCGGGCCTCCGACTTAATGCATTTGGGTCCTGTAAAATTGTAACTATTAAGAATAATAATAATAATAATATAATTATAATATAATAATATTTATTATATTTATTACGTATATATAAACATCACTCGGACGAAAACCATTGTCGACAAAACGTTTTTAATGAAACAAATTTTTTGTTACTAGATTTTATCAAATCTTGTCAAATTTATAATCGAAGTTATACATATCTTTATAATTTATATTGCTTTCAACACATTTAATTAAAAAAATGTGGAATTTTAAGCAATTTGAATAGAAATTATTTATATCAGTCATAAACATCACATAGTCATATTTAAAATAGTAACAAAAATATGATGACAATATTAGAATCTCTCAATTTTGTCAAATCTCAAGCAAAAACAGAAAGAGTCTAAAGTGGTTAATCCTCATAGAAAATAAATAAGTCCAAAACAAGGCTCAAAGAAAATGCAACGACGATGAAAACCTTGACATTCTCCACCTTTAAAACCCTCACCCTTGCAGATAATCCCACAATTTTCATCATTTGTGCAAATCCCTTTATGTAAATCCCTTTGTGTAATTCGCTTTCAGCTTCACATGTTTTACTCTCCACTATCATAGGATTCATCTCTATTTTTTTATAAAGTCATACAAATAAGTTCAACCAATACAAGTATCTATACATATATATAGTTGTAAAACAATATATACATATATACATACACAAGACATAAAAAAAGAAAACAAAACAAAACTATTATAGGAGAAATATGACAGCATCAATCTATTCTAATTTATTTATAGCTAGCTTCATATCAAAATGAAAAACTAAGATCTATGTATTCCATAAAAAGAAATGTGTTATATATAATTAAGTAACTAATTTGTGAGCACCATTTTTCAACTGGCCCAGACCCGACTCAAACTAGGATCCGACCCGGGGCCCAAACCGTCACCCCTTTCCCCAATCGAATCTGCCACCCATCTCCTCCAGTCCCTAGCCACCACAACTGCCACCAATCCATCCCCTTCCATGTCAGAAACTCCTACAACAAGCAAACCCAATACACACGCAAGCAACCATCATGTCATTTCAAATATTTGTAACAATTCGGGGGATTTATAAGAACTCGAATGAATAATGTAATGGGGGTCAGTCCCTTCAGTTTCGAATGAAATAAAAAATAGTAGCACTTTATATTTTATTTTTGATTTTTCTCTTTCACTAAATGTACAAACTAAAAAAGGGGAAAAGAGTGCTTACATTCAGTCAGAGTATCGCCGGCGGCAGAGGTTTTCGTTGCCCAATCCAAACAGTCAAAAGTAAGAAGAGAAGTCGGCGAACAACATATCTTGAAACGGAGGCGATCCAACGACTGACGGATGAGATCGGCGAGGAAGAAAATAAAACGTTGGGGCCGAATCTCGCAAAAATAAGCCCTGATCTGACCTCACGGCACCAAGGTGAGCAAACTTGAAAATTTGGTGGCCATCGGCCGATAGAGACGACAGCGACCGACGATCGGTGACTGTCAGCTACGACACTCATCGTCGGTTTTTGGGAAAATAAGAGAAGGGAGAGTGCTTGAGAAAGAAGAGAGAGTGTGGGAAGCAGAAATGAGGAAAAAGGGGAAAGAAGGGTATTTATACCCAAAGCAAACACGTCGTTTAATCCTCTGGTCCTGTACGTTTCTCGTGTTTTTACAAAGTAGTCACATGTTCGTCTTTTTATTATTCTACTTAAATGCATATACTTAGGATGTAATTTTACATTTAATTAATGTTACTAGTTGAAATTTAGGGGTTATTCATGTTAAGATCCCCCTACTTTAGGCGCAAATTTGCAGTTTGGTCACTATTTTCCACTGTTTTTTATTATTGTGAATTTGACTTATTAATTTCATTTCATTTTGTTTTAGTCACTTATTTATAGTTTCATTATTTTTATTTGTGCATTTATTTTTCAGTATTTACATTATTGTCCTTTAAATTTCAGCTTTTAATTTATGTACTGATTTTATTTAATCCTTGTATTTTGATTTCTTGTATTGTGGTCCTTTTGCTTTATTTTTTAATTCTGGTTCTATGTTTTTAATTTATTGCAATTTTAATCCACGTATACTTTGCCTTTTTATTATTTATTTTACATGTTTATTGTCTATTTTAAATTGGTTATTTTAGTTTTATTTAGTTAGTTTTTACATGATTTGTTCTTAAATTAGATTAATATTCAAATCAACCTTAGAAATATGGAATTTCACATTAGTTTTAATTAGGGAGCAATTTGAGTTGAGTTTTCGCAATAAATGTCCGATTACTCGAATCGATTGCTCGACTTTTAAAATTTATTAATAATTAATATTTTCTAAAAAAAATTTAGGTTCAATAATTTAGACAAAAATTAAGTTTTAATTAGTCCTACAACTTTAGAAATTATCGATTTAGGTCCTTATTCTTTTAAGCATTTTAGAACTTGGTTTTTTTAGACCTTGACCTTTTAACCCTGAAATTCGGTTAGAACTTTATTATTGACATAATTAATTAAGATTAATATTAGAGCCTCCATATTCGACTTGATTTCACATTTAGTCCTTTAATTAGGTGAATTCTTAATTTGGTCGTCGTTTTTGCTGGAGGTTCCATATTCGAAGCAATATTTATTAAAATTAATTTAAGTTAATATTAGAACCACTACTTTAGGTTAGATTTCACTCTAGTCCTTTTAATTTAGGGAGTAATTCGAGTTGGCCTTGCCTAAATGCTCGAGGGACCATCTCGTTATTTTACTCAATAACTGATTTAAAAATCAAATAGGGTGGGAATAATATTAGAGCCTACACTTTTAGATTTATGCCTTTAGGTCCTTTAATTTTCATAATTTGACACTTTAAGCTAGAAAAAGCCTTAATTTACCCTTAGCTTAATTAGGATGAATAAAACTTTGTTGATTGCATTTTGTTTTTTAAACCTAAGGTAATGTTCACTTATTGGGGAATTAATGGTATATCTCCTACAAGTATGCTCAAGGGGTGACTACCGGTGATTCCCGAAATATGTCAACATTATTTTCAAAGACTGCAACATGATTTTCTAAAAAGAAGGCAATATTCGGTTATTAGACACAATAGCTGATATCCCGCATTTATGCTTGGGAGCAATACTATCAGTCTCAACAAACGAATACCCTTTTCAACTTTGCATCCATAATAATTTTCAAATTAAATAAAGATCGAACTCAAAATTTCTGATTTTAAATATATGGTAATCAACTAGGTACCAATTTTTGGGCGCTTGTGGGGGTGATAATCCTTCCCCACGCGTAACTGACTCCCAAATAAGATTTCTGGATTTTCGCAGACCTTAAAACTTGGTATTTTGATCAAACTAAAACGTTTTATTAAAATCACTCAGTTTTCACGGTGTCCCAATCGCACCTTAAATTATTGGTGGCGACTCCCCATATTTCGAAAAAAATCTTTTCAAATGAGAAAACCCTCGAGTCAGTATCGGTCTTTCTCCGCCATGGTGAAAAACGGTGTCGACAGTGTAGAAGCTTTGAAGATCACGAACCAGCTCGAAAGAATACTGAAAGTAGGAGATAAAGTATAAGCTTTGAAGATAATGTAGTACCCAAATGCTCGCAGCATGAGCTAGACAACTTACAGATGGACCAGATTTTTACTTCCCCAGTGTACCGAGACATTGTCAGTTTTTCAAGAATTGTTCAAGGAACAATTATTTTTGAGACCAATTCCTTGTTGCATTTGCATTTCACATTTTACACTTTCATTTTTGCATTTGCATGTGCATCTTTGCATTAAAACATATACATTATACATTACATGGTATACATTACATCTCAACATTCATTAATCATGGATCCTGGGAGTAACTTACGAAGAATCTTGTGATAAGAGCTTTGAGGTAAAATGAAGTCACCCCATTCGTACCTAAAAAGGGTTTTTTGATGGACGTGATGTTAGCACCCTTGAAGTTCGAGGCACATCATCGAGATCCGTGGGGCACTAAGAAGCAAGGCCTAGATTTTGTTTGACCCAGGGGTATTGACTTTTAACTCGTAATGAGACATTCTGGGGCCAATAAAAAGAAGTTCTTCTATCCACCGTGAAACCTTGTTGCACTGATCTTGTCATGTTTGAACATGTTTTTATTATTTCCTCAATAGATATTTTGTTAATTCAACTTATGTCTTTTTCCAAGGTTATGAGCAATAAATCAAGTTTTAATATTGTAATTCTTTGAATATCAAATGAATTAAAGGTTCTTTTACTACTTTATTAATTATAGATCGTTGACAAGAGGCAAGATTAAACCTTTCGTGTTCCCTCCAAAGCCAAACACCTTTACTCGTTTACTTACAAGACGTGTGCTCATTACGAAAAGACCAAACTTTGACATCACCTCCTTTCGAAACAATAAAGGCATGCCCTTATCCCCTGAGGCACCAAAACCTGTACTTTTACCTTCCCAGATAGAAATAACCTTTCCATAACATTACTTTTTTTTCTTCAGAATTATGACTTTAAAGCAACATAATTCCCTTCCTAGACACAAAACCAACCTTTATTTCCCAACCTCGATAAATCCTGGGGGCATAACAGGAACCTTTTCTGCAAGAAAGATAGGAGAGAGTGTTGCGGATCAAGTTTCGCAAAAGAATTCGAATAATTGGGGCATACTAGGAGCGAATGGAAGAAGAAGAAATTAAGGGAATCATTGAAATAATTATATCATGCATTAATTACATTGTTTTCATGCAAATAAGGTTAATCTTGAATACTCTTCCCCCTGAGATACCTCTTTTACAAAAACTTACATGTATGAGATGATGAACGACTTTGTTTCATTTATCCTTTCAAATATATATATATATCCCTTGTTGTCCCCTTTTTGAGCCTATAATATTTTTTCTTATTCAACCCTAACCAAGGATCACCCTCTACACTGGAGGGCAAATGTGAAGGACATCTGCTCGCGTGAGTGAAGATCATCAATCCAGATTTCGCTATAGAAGCAAGTCATGATAAAAATAAAGTGCGAAATAACAAGATACTACAAGGTGGACCAAATATGAATTTCTCAAATATCAAATAAAGTTTGACAACACAGAGAAAAAGAAGAAAAGATATAGCAAAAAAAAACATAAAAAAGAGAGAAAAGAAAGAAAGAAAAAAAGAAAGAAAGAAAGAAAGAAAACCAATCAAATACTTTATGACGAGCGATTCAAAGATTTTGAATCAATTCGCTAGAAGATCAGAGAACACAAAAAAAAAAAAAAAAATAAAAGGAAACGTTTCAACCCTTGTTCATTTAATTAATGCTGATAAAGTTACTAGACTTCCAATTAGCAAACATGGTGTTTTCTTATGTATGAACAAACTTCGAAATGAACACAGATACCTTGGTGGACCCTTTGATGTGGAATCTCTTGTGGAGAATCTACTTGGACAACTTGCTGGAAATCAGGCAATTCTAGTCAATGTGTACGATATTACGAACTCTTTGGATCCCCTGATCATGTATGGTCACCAAAATCAAGATGGTGGCTTTGGTTCATGAAAGCAAGCTTGATTTTGGTGACCCGTTTCGGAAGCATAAAATGATATGCAGGTATGTGTATTACTGATACTTCTTCTCAAGGTTGATGGACTGACTTGGGTTGTTTTTCAAAGTACTTACCATTCGGCATTCTGAGCAGATATCATCCGAAGGCACCCACACCGTGGACCACCCTGACCACGGCATTCTTATTCTTTGTAATCTGCTTATTAGTTGGCTACATCTTATACGGAGTGGCAATTCAAATTGTTGAAGTTGAGGATGATTTCCACGAAATGCAAGAACTAAAAGTTTGAGCAGAAGCTGCTGATGTTGCCAAATCACAGGTACGTTTATCAAGATTTATCTATTAAGACCTTGTAGGCCCACCCATTTCCAAGCTAAAACTTAAACGTTTTCGGATACAGTTTCTGGCAACAGTTTCTCATGAAATTCGGACTCCCATGAATGGTATTCTTGGTATGTTGCAAATCTGTGAAACGTATGTGTGGACTAACATTTACCAACTTTATCCTAATATGTTCCGACTAATCTTTTAATTGTTGCAGGGATGCTTGTGTTGCTTTTAGATACGGATTTAAGTTCAACACAAAGAGATTATGCTCAGACTGCTCAAGTTTGTGGCAAGGCACTTATAACATTGATAAACGAGGTGCTTGACCAGGCAAAAATTGAAGGCGGGAAGTTGGAGCTAGAAACTGTCTCTTTCAATCTTCGTTCTATCTTCGATGATGTGCTTTCTTTGTTTTCCGAGAAGTCTAGAAACAAAGGTGTCGAGGTAAAATTAGTGCTTCATTTTTCAGTATGTTTCTCTATGTTAGATTGTTCCTAGGCTTAGTGGATGCCTACGAAACGATAAAACTCACTTCGGTTTATAATGCTTGCACTAATTCAGTGCCTTCTTTTTTTCCGTTTTCCTTTCGAATGGTGATGTTCCTCATGCATGCAATGACTCAAATATGGTTAATTATTTGGGAACTGAAGCTGGCAGTCTTCATTTCTGATAAAGTACGGAACTGGTTATCAGGGACTCGGAGAGGTTCAGACAGATAATTACGAATCTAGTCGGGAACTCTGTTAAAGTAAGTAGATTGCTCAACATTCGATCTTTTTACATTCATTTAGTTGGTAAATATGTGTGTTTGACAGTTCACAGAACGGGGACACATTTTTGTTAAAGTTCTAGCTGAAAACGAGAAGCCCGCGACAGAGGCGAAATCTGAAAATTATTTGAACGGAGGACCAGATGAAGGTGTGCTGATATCAGGTGCACGCCATTTCAAAATCTTGAGCGGCTACGAAGCAGCTGATGAGCAGAACAGTTGGGATCACTTCAAGCATTAGTCATGGAAGAAGAGTCACGATATGATGCCTCGATAGACATGGAAGTTGCTGATGAGCTTCTCGGGGTGTCACTTTGATGGTATCTGTGGAGGATACTGGCATTGGGATCCCTTTAATCGCACAGGAGCGAGTTTTCATGCCATTCATGCAGGCAGATAGTTCAACCTCGAGAAATTACGGTGGAACTGGTATAGGCTTGAGCATTACCAAGTGTTTGGTCGAGCTAATGGGTGGTCACATAGGCTTCATTACTCGGCCACAAGTTGGAAGCATTCTCATTCACCACCCATTTGAGAGTTTTAAAAAAGCTTCATATATGATACAAAAAAAAACTGTTTCCGAAGATCTTCCTTCCGGTTTTACGGGATCAAAAGCAATAGTAGTCGATGGAAAACCGGTAAGAGCTGCTGTAACCAGATATCACTTGAAGAGACTTGGTATTCTGGCTGAATTTGCAAATAGTGTCTAAGATTGCAGCTTCTGCATCCAGAAAAATGGTTCTTCTTGTGGGGTATGTTCTTGTCAATTTTACTCTTTACTCCTTTCGGATACTTCTAGCAGTGTCTTTGAATGACCAGAATTCGGCAATTTTTATGCTTTTAACAACATTGAAACGATGTCAGAATGCCAACTAAGATAAAATTATTGGTGGAAAACACATCGCTGCCTTCTATTCATCTTATAATGTTTTAACTCTGTATGGTTGCTTCATTGAATATTGCAGAAGTAAAATACTGCCGGATATAATTCTTGTCAAGAAGGATTTATGGCTTTCCGGAGAGGATGGTGGATCGAGCTTACAAATGTTCAATGGGAAACAAAATGGACATGTATTTAAGTTGCCTAAGGTGATTCTACTTGCAACAAATATTACAAACGCGGAACTCGAGAAAGCAAGGCAGCAGGTTTCGCAGATACGGTGATTATGAAACCAATGAGAGCGAGTATGGTGGCTGCTTGTTTTCAACAAGCGTTGGGGATAGGGAAGAAGAGGCAGCCTGGAAAATCATGTTGAATGGATCTCCAGTCTTTCAGGGTCTACTCTGGCAAAAAAATATTAGTCGTGGATGACAATATGGTTAATCGTCGAGTTGCTGCTGGTGCATTGAAGAAGTTTGGAGCTGCTGTAGAATGTGCTGAAAGTGGAAAAGCTGCACTGAAATTGCTTCAGCTTCCACACTGTTTCGATGCATGCTTCATGGACATTCAGATGCCAGAAATGGATGGGTATGTATACTGCTTTTCCATGCATGTATGTGCTATGTGCACGTATTATGGCTATCAGACCGATATTAGTACCATATGGTTCGTTTCTGATAATTCGTCTGTCCAGTAACCTGATTAACAACCTAGTATTATAAATTTGAATATCAATCATGAATTGTTATTTCAGGTTTGAGGCAACTCGTCAAATTCGAATGCTCGAGGGTCAGGCGAACGAACAGATGAACGGAAGCATCAAAGAAGATTCTGCCAGCAGGGGAGAGTGGCATGTCCCGATATTAGCCATGACAGCTGATGTTATTCATGCCACCTCCCATGAGTGCCTGAAATGCGGGATGGACGGATACGTCTCGAAGCCTTTCAAGGAAGAAAATCTCTATCAGGCTGTTGCAAAGTTCTTCAAATCCAACCCCATTTCATGCTCATAGCTACAACTTCGCCCTATTCGGAAACACGGTGAAAACAAAACTGAAGAAAGATATGCAGGTTGGATTTTTCCGGCGATTTTTCCCCCATCCTACGGGTGCATTTTGGTTTATGCTAACAAATTTATATGTATCCCTGGTTCCTCTAAATTTGTTGGTAGGGCATTTAACACCCAAAAAAAAAAACTAACTAGTTTCTAATATTTGAGGCTTAAACTTTAGGCACAAATAGTTTAGGGTAAGTGCCTAAATGGTCCTGTAAATATTAATTCAATTTGAGATTATCCAATTTGCTAAAGCTAATTATTGGAAGAAAAAAATAGTATAGGTCTCAGAAACTGTCGGGATTTGTTTGATTGGTTCAATGATTTAATCTTTATAATAATAAAAATGTACTCTGATTTAAGTGTCGGAAGGATTTACAAAAATGCTTAGCACAAAACAATCGACAAATTAAATATGCTCATAAATATGATTTAAGTGACGGAGCAGTAATAATCACACAAACTCTTACCTTATTTAATTATTATCACATGACCAAATGATTTAAAAAGATTATTAATCAGTATTCATTAAAGTCATATTTAAGGAAAACACAATAAATTTAAAATTTTTCCCTCTCAATTCCTCCTGACTTTGTTCTTATTAATTCGATTTATGCTATACATTTAGTTTTATTAGTGAGTCTCTTTTAATACAATTTTTTTACGTACATAAATATTTAAATTCGAGATTTATTTAAAAAACTCAAGTTATTTACGTTTAAACAATAAAAGTACACTTAGAATTCAAGTTTTTTCTCTCCATTCACGTAATTTATTTTTTAATCTTTATTTAATAGACAACTATATTAATTTTGGTGCTGATTTTAAACGTTTATATTTTTATTTTATCGAATCTTTATTTCTCCTTTTTCTTTTAGTTTTTAATAACTTTTTTATATCACATTTTTTAATAGTTTGGTATTTTTCTGTCTTTTTTTATCATTTGATCAATTTTTTCATTTATTTTTTTAAGGTTGAATTTGACGTTGTCTTGATTGATCAAAATAATACTTATTTATATTTCTATTAATATTTCTTATTTTGGATCATCGAATTAGATTTAAATGTGTAGTTTGCGTTCATGGAAAGTTAATCATGTCGTGTGGTTATGATTTAGGATTTTGTTAGTGATATTCTAATAGTTTGATTTTTTATAGTTCGTTTGTCGATGCAGTTAGATTTGTTCTTATTTGTCTTTTATTAATTTTTAAATATCTTTTTGTATAGTCATAGTATAATCTCAAGTGTCAAATTTCTCGTGTCAATGATTATAAAAATATCTTTTTTTGTTGTCCTTCAATTCTAAGATTTAGCTCTGACTAATCTGGATCGACTCGGGTCACACATTGGCTTTGGTGGGTAAGTCTTACAGCAGAGATTTTCTGCATACACAAGAACTCGAACCTGAAACTTTGCTTAAACTGCTTATCACTTGAACTAACCTTGTTGATGATTATAAAAAATATCTTAATCACATTTAATTTACAATTGTTGGTGTAACCCTTTTATACATATTTTTTAATAAAATATTTTTATAAAAATTATTCAATAATCTTTAAGTAGTAATTAATTACACCGAGAAGTTCAGTCTCTATAAGTAATTTATTGAAATAACTGAATAAAATGAAAGGACATTAACAGTCTCAATCCAGACAATATATCATTAAATAACTGAACTAAGACAAAAAATTATTGATTAATAAAAATTTAAAATATATTTAATTGATATAATATTTAATATTTATTTAATAAAATTTGAAGATATCTCTTTCAAGGGAGAATAAGGATGGCTCACAAATACAAGTTACAATTACACTATTCTAGACCTTTTAAGAAAAGGGTAGGACCAATCTGCATGTGCCAACTAATTTTTTTCTTTCCTTTTCTTAGGAACCAAACAGTACTTACTAAGATGTAGTAAACGAATGCAATTTATTTTATATTTCTCTTTATTTTGGCCCCTGTTTTTCTTCTATCTTCCTCTGTCCCCGACGTTTTAGTCTCTCAATCACCTATCCCTCTTCCTTTGTTTATTTTTCTCTTCTTCAACCATTTAGCCAAAAGGACATAAAGTCTGCAACTATCCTTTCAAATTCCCTCTCTCTCTGTCCCACGCTCCCAGAGGAACAATGAAGAAACCCTGTTTCTTGGGTCGTCTTCTTTTCGGGTTTCTTTCAGTTATTTGCTTCTTCACTTTGCATGTCTCTTCTCAAACCAGCCCTGATGCTTCAGTCATGGAAAAACTGAAAACAAGCCTGAAGATCCCATCTCTAGACTGGTCCGACCCGGACCCTTGCAACTTGGCTCACGTTGCTTGCCAAACAACAGGGTACTTAGCCAAAGTGTTAGTGGAACCCTTCCTCCTGATCTCAATAACCTGTCTGAGCTTACCACCTTCGAAGTTATGACAACCAAATCACCGGAACAATCCCGAGTCTCGCTGGGTTAACTCAGCTGGAAGTGGCTAACTTTCACACCAACAATTTCTCATCTTTCCCTTCAGATTTCTTCACCGGCTTGACTTCATTGACTTCAATTGTTCTTGACTACAACAGTTTCGAACCTTGGGAGCTTCCCTAGAGCATAAAGGAAGCAACTTCTTTTAGAACTTTCTCTGCAAACGGAGATAATATCAAAGGTCGGTTTCCAAATTTCTTTGACAGTACCACTTTTCCATCCTTGGCGGAACTGCATTAGCTATGAACAAACTTGAAGTAGGATTACCTGTGAACTTGGTGGAACTATGGTTCAGTCTTTGTGGGTTAATGGGCAAGTTTGAATGGGACATTGAAGTGATACAAAATATGCCTTCTTTGACTGAGGTATGGTTGCATGGGAACCACTTGTAGGCCCTTTACCTAAAAATTAAAATTAACTGACCCTTACTCCCATATGTATTGGGGTAAGGGAGATAGAAGGTTGCTTCCTCTATATGTTCAGGCAAAGAACATCTAGAAGCTGGCTTTTGTCTTGTCTTGTCTTGTAAGCAACCATGCCTATCTAATCGAATTTTGCTTACCAAAGTGGTCTTACTAAAAGTAAGTAAGCAACCAGTTCCGTTCCAAGTGACATGGCTTTTCACTATTCTTTTCCAGAGAAGGTTGCTCATCCAGCCCAGCGGATCCATTGTTTATGCGGAAGTGCGATGCGGCTGAAAAACGTAAGCCCCTATTTTTTAGTAATATTAGTAAGGTATAGGTTGGGGAAAACTCCAAAACTAAAGTTCCAAAAAAAGCTTACCTTATATAAAATATAAGTTTTAGAAAGGGGCACCCCCCCTAAACTATAAGCTACCGCGCAACGGTTTTCAAGCGATCGGTTAGCTAAAGGACGAAAGCGGCAACTCACTCCGTTTGAGGAAAGCTCAACTCAAGGTTAGCCGAAAGAACAGAGTTTGTTTTTCATGTTCGCGTGGGTAATTTCACTTTAAGCTAATCGAGATAAAGTGAGTGCTCTCTATCGAGCGTAATCATTCTAAGCAGGGGTGTCTATGCGTAGTTAGGTTTCGTTCTCCGCCAGGTGAGAGAGTTTGAGGATATCAAGATGGGGTGAGTGTTCCGCTTATGTTTGGCGCTAGTGAAGTGAAAGAAAGCTTCTGGCGTTAGTCGCCTGGCTTTGAAAAACCAGGTCTGAAGGAACCTGGGCGAAAAAAGACAGAGCAAAGGAGATCTTAGCCGATCAAAGGTTGACCGGCCCTTCGACCCCGCGGGGCACTACTGAAGGGCACTTTGGGCCCGCCGCTTTCTCAATCTCTCTTTGTTTCTGTCTTCATTCGCCTAAGCTCATCCGATGTAACTTCTGTAACGCTTTCTTCTCTTAAGATATTGATTATCGGACAAACACACGAACCCGAGTTTATTCGATAGCTCTCTTTCTTGAACAACAGTACGCGGACCACCAACCTAATTAGAGCTTGAGCCTTCATTTAATTCATGCATGCGACGAACGGGACGAACACTTTTCATGGCTAACGGGAAGGTGAAGGCGGCGAGAGGGACGAAGTGGCTCTCCCTATAGTCGAGTGACGGGAAGAGAAATCCTTTGTTTCTCCAGCGGGTTTAGAATCGGATGCGCGAGCTTTAGTAGAATCGGATGCACGAGCTTTATAATCGGATGCGCTCGCCCAGGGTAGGGTCTGAATGAAAGCGTTTGACAACGCCTGGCTCCGACCGAACGTAGCTTAGACGTCCCTTCTTCTCGCGAAGAACGCCTTGCCCCTGCAGCTTCTTTCCTTTAGCCCCTCGGTTGAGACCACGAACAAAATCCAAGTGATTACCTGAATGAATAGATGTTGTTTTCTCGGCCTGCGGAACAATCGAGGATGGCTTTCCATGCGACGGCTTAGGACGCTTTCCTCTACTCGGACGGAACCACTAATAAAATCCAAGCTTTCTTAATTCATGCATGCAACGAAGGAGAACTACGCGTATCTCTATCCTTTCCCTCACGCCCTCCTGATGCTATTTTCATTGCCAATGGTTCAGGTGGTTGGATGATAGCGGAAAGTAAATGGCACATAGTAGTCTCCTTAGTCTGGTGACGGGGAATAGTCCGATGCACACAGTAGTCTCCTTGCGCGGGATGGTAGTCTGGTGACGGATATCAGTCCATACACCACAGTAGTCTCCTTTGGTAGTCTAGAAATTGTGCACGAAATGGCTAGTAGTCTGGTGATGGCACATGCATCTCTCCTTTTGCACGGGATGGTAGTTGGATGATAGCACAAAGTCAGTTGCTGAGTAGTTGGATGATAGCACAAAGTAAGTTGCAGCTAGGGGGCTCCTTTACCCTGTAAAACCTCCTCCGTTGCTAGAATTCTTGCGATTGGCTCCTCCTGAGCTATCATGATTACGTTTTCTCGGGGAAGGAAAATCAACGGTATGGAAATGATTCCTCCTCTACGAACGGGTTGATGGAATAAAAAACTTTTTGTTATGATTACGGATCCCGCTGATGTAGTTATTGACGCCCGGATACGGTACACGGAACACAAGACGGGTTCAATGGAATCATTGACAACGTATTCAAATGATTTATCCCGAGTAGGTGCGGTACAAAGAACAAAAACCCAATCTAGACGACTAAGGGTTTTAGGCCTTTCGCTTGAAAACCGTTGCGCACTACATCTTATATAACGACGTAGCTACGAACGTAATCATATATAATGACTACGCTACGTTAGCGCTCCCTCTCACATTCGTATTCGTCCGCCTAAAACAATATATATCGTATAATAAGAAAGGTTATGCAATATCTCGACTGAAAGGAGAGGAACGGAGGCGCGTAGATCTTCTCTGTAGATATATATTGTTGCCGTTCTAGCCTTGCCTTGTAACCTTCCCGGGGTCTGCAATGTAGTACAAACAACACTAGGCGCTCTGAAAGAGTGTACTACTCTTCGGTTGGTTGTCCGCGTCATAAGGAAAGCGAAAGCTCAAGCTCGACCAGAGGGAGAGGAAAGCTCACGCGAAAGAAAGCCATATCAACTCCGCTAAATTGGCATACTTTTCGCTACGTTTTCCCGTACTAGTCCGAGAATATGCATCTTATATAAGAAAGTGCTTTATTTAGTTACATCTGCTTAGGCGAATGAAGCAGAAACAAAGAGAGATTGAGAAACGAAAGGCCCAATGAGCCCTTCAGTAGTGCCCCGAGGGGCCGAAGGGCCGGTCAACCTTATCTCGCCTAAGATCTCCTTTTCTCTGTTGATTTCGCCCAGGCTTTAGGTAATGATAGGCTTTCTTTCCTACATCAATAACTACACGTGTACCGAACCGTACCTTAGACCGGAGGATTCATTGCTATACCTTGGAATTCATTTTAAAAAACCCGGCGAACGAAAGAGATCAATAACGTAATCAGCAGCGGGATCCATAATTGCTATACCGTCTATTTTAATTCAATCGAACCCGTTTAAGCGCACCGTAGCGGGATCAATAACTACGTCATCAGCGGGATCCAACACGTTATAATTCCGCATTCCATGGAACGATCGAGATGGAATCGAACCCTCACAGCGCACCTATCGCACGACGGGTAACGTGATCAGCAGGACAAATAATGATCAGCGGGACACATAACGTTAAAATTCAGTCATTTACGGAATAGCACCCTCAGCGAACCGGATTGAACCCTCAGCGAACCGTAAAGCAACGGAGAAATCATGGGAATACGTAGGGATTTTGCTTCCATCGAACCCTCAAGTCAAGCGAAGATCGATCGAGATGGTTAACGCCACGCTTAGAATGCTTTCCCTCCCTCACCCGAGGAAAACAAACGTAGAGGAGGAATCATTTCCATACCGTGGAATTGATTCCATTTACGCCAGGCAACCAACGAACGAATGCTTTAGCTCGCTCTACGCCACGTGCACGCTTTCAATCAGAAAATGGTTTTAGCTGGGCGAACGGGTAACAAAGGAGTCGAACCCTCACCGCACCAACAAGGGATCCTACTCCTCAGCGCACCGTTGCGTGATCCATAATCGAAACAATCAGGATTCCATTCTTTCAACCCTCAGCGAACCATAAAGGGATCAATAACGTAATCCGCAGCGGGACAAATAACGTTAACAATCAGGATGTTACGGAAGAGAACCAACCCGAACGTAATCATTATAAGCAGGGGATCGTACCACGGGCTGAATCATTATCCGAACGAGACGGGCTGAACGGGACTCCATCCGTTTATTCCTTTACTCCATCCGTTTATTCGGCCATAGAGAAAGTGTTTTTTGTTACACTTTCGATCCGCTCAAAAGGTTCTACAAAACCAGGCTCAATCAATTGCCCCGGGCGAACGGTAACTTATCCAGGCTCTTTGAGACCTGGTTTGATAAAGCCAGGATCCGGAGGCTTTGAACTACCAGGCTCACGTTTTGCTTTCCCTCCTGATCCAGGGTCCGAAGGGAGACGCATTCCTTTCCCTCATCAAATGGTTGTTTTACAGGCTCTTACGGATCTGGGTTGATAACGCCTGGTCTCGTGCATCCGATGATTCTAAAGCTCGACCACACGCGTTCGGGTATGAAATAGCGGGACCAACGCCCGAGGGAGTACAGGCAGAACAGGGGTCAATCTCAAGCTAAAGGTTACGTAGTATCTCGAGCGTTAGCGAGAGGGGTATAAGGAGAGAGCTCTTGCGTTAGCGAGAGGTTCTGAAAGATCTCGACCGTAGGGAGAGGGGCTATAAAGGTTGGTTTTCTGTTCACTTTGTACGAGAAAGAGCAATCGAATAAATATCGTAAGAGAAGAAAGTGCTTTATTTTTATTAAGTTACATCTGCGCTTAGGCTAATTCTGGCATACGCATCTTTACGATGGAGAAACCGAAAGAGCCAATGAGCCCTTCAGTAGTGCCCCCGAAATGGGGCCGAAGGGCCGGTACCCTTATATCGGCCTAACATCGGGAATGCGAATGTCGTCTGAGTTAGCCCAGGTGAAGAGTAACAACTACATCTTTCTCTCACAGTACCAAAAGCATAGGAGGAATTGTTAGCTGGGGAGGAATTGTGGCAATACCCTTGTATTTTAGCACCCTCCGCGAACTATTGAGATGAAATCGATCCCTACGCGGGACAAATAACGTACAAATTCAGCATTCCATTCTTTCCACCCGCACCCACCGTTCCAACAAGCAAGGGAGGAATAATTAGCAGGACAGATAACGCGATAAGTCCGTATTTGATTCAATCGAACCCGAACAGTAACAAAGGAATGTTTCTAGAACTACAAGCGTAGGAGTGAATAGGAGCCTATCGCTGGTTATCACTTGATCGATCTAATATAGGCAAGCTAATAAGGACTAGCACGTTACCAATCAGGTAAGAAGGAAGGTTTGTCTCTTCTTTTTTCTTCGACCTGGAAGCGAGTAGAATCTTTCCCGGGATCTCCGGAAGTGATAGCTTAGCGAGTCAAGAGAGGATAAGAAAAAGTTAGGTTACAAAGTAACTCGA
>NW_024062179.1:110000-120000 GCF_006381635.1 Hibiscus syriacus
TTCGGACTGGGGACCGCCGCAAATGAAACACCCGGGATCCAGCGCTTTGCCTTTGCCCTTGTTGTCAACATTTGTTTTGGATGTTGATGCTTCATGATCGTTCTTCCCACTGAACTTCTTCTTGCCTTTAGAGTTTTTGTTCTTGTCTGCCCCATCTGAACTTCCTTTGAAGTCCATTAAACTCTCTGCTACCGTGATAGCTGAAGCGAGGTTATTCACTTTCTCCCTCCTAAGTGCGTTCTGAACCTACAACTGAAATCCAGCATAAAGTTGTAAAGCTTTTCTTCCTCACTTATACTACCCACTTCGAGCATCAGAGATTGGAAGCTCTTCATATACTCTCTAACTGAACCCGTTTGTTTGCCTCAAACGCCTTAATCAGTCTCTTGCTAGCCATTGGACATTACACGGCAAAAACATCTTTCTCAGCTCTTGTTTCATCTCTGGCCAATCGGTGATAGGTTGGCGTGAAGAATCCTCAACTCTGGGTTTCCACCATAGTTTTTTCATCACCCACAAGATACATGGAAGTAATGCTAACTTTATCTGCTTCCGGTATATGAGCCACTCTGAAAAACTGTTAGACATCGAACACGTTGGCCTAAGGCCTTCCTTGGAACTCCGAGCACCATTGAAGGCCTTAGGCTCAGGGTTCCAAACCTCTGGTCTCCCCCTGCGCTCTCAAACCTGTCGAGAGAATTTTGAATAACTCATTATAATAGTAAGCTGCAATCGGAGAAAAAAGCCTATCTATAAAGTGTTCCGTGAAAGGGAACAGGACTGAGAGCTGGGAAACAGGATTCGTCAAATAGCGGTATCCTAATCCCGCGTCTATGGCCAAACCATGCTCCCCCGGGGCCCCCTTACTCTTATTTTTATGCTTATTTAACTAACCTCTCTCTTTCTAGTTTCTTAGATAAGAATTACGAATGCTAAGGACCCTTGGAAATGTGTTTAGAAAACCAGCCGAAAAGATAAAATAGGAAAACGGATATGACTTATCGATCCTATACAGAGAAGGAGAAGCAAAGAAGATCGAAGGCTTAGCTAACAGCTCTTTTAGTCTCAATCTAGCTGAAACTCTATGACACTTTTTCAAAAACCGTTTAACCGCTGGTTTGACCAAATTCCATACTGAAGCACCAATTCACTGATATTGAAAGCGCCTTTTGTCAAACAGTTGGCATGTACCTAAAGGACACCTCTTCCCACACCCACGGCTGGCAGAATCAAGGCTCTGATACCATGTTTGTAACATCTCTTTTGGAGCAGCCCCTTTGTGTCTCCCAACCAATTCAAGACAGCAACTAATAAGACAGCCAAATCAACTGAGTAGAAACCCAACAGACCTTTGTTGGCAGTTTGCCACCAAATTTGATAGATCAAATGTCCAATGCAAGCTCTGCGGCAACAAGTACTCAGGCGAGAAAAATTTTTAATAAGATTGAAATTCCACTTGGCATGTTTGGCTGGAAATAACATCGCCATATGCCAAAATTCTACAGAATTGGCCAAAGAGCTTTCTCGAGGATCCCCTTCACTAATAAAGAAGGCAAGAAAAGAGAAACAAATGAGGAAGAGTGCTTTATTTGAAATTAGGATTGGCAAAAAAAAGGAATTTTTTTTCGGTGGGAGTGGATCTAGTTGATGTAACAGAGGAGCCTAGCCTAGAGAGGGCAGGGCTGTCGTACGGAGGATTTTGATGACAGTGGTATTGGGGAATCTTTGCGGAGCGGTCTCTCTGCATCAGGCGCTACGAGAAAAAGAAGTTGAGTCTCTTTTTTCCTTCTTTTGAAGAAAACAGTAGTACAACCCTCGATGAAATCAGTATTTTCGCAGAGGTTGCATGCAGCGGCTAGGAGAGCTATTGGGAGGTTCTTCCTATATGAAGACATAAGCTTTTATGCAGTTTGGGACAATTCATACTACCAGCCTATGTTTATGCTGTAGCAGTTTGTGGTGCGGGCTTCAAAGGCCCCTCATAGTTTGAGATGCGCACTACCATTAGGAGTAGAAAGGAAGACCCCGAGAAGGAATTTTCAACTATAAGAAACCTCACTTAAGAAGAAGTAGTTGAAGCTGGGCTCCGAACTATGAGAGTTTGCTTTTGTTTTATGTTTCTAAGAGCAGTCTATCTGATCAAATAAGGGATCAGACCGCTCCTGGTGTTCGAACTAGTCATTAATGGTCGGCTTCATTGGTATCCTTTCGGTATGCATTGCGAACACTTTCAGTTTTAGCGTCTTATCTTCTTTAGAGAAGTGAAACTCGAACGGATAGAGCTGATGGTCCAACTACATAACTTTTTCTTTTTTATTATTTTTATGGTCGTGCCTCGTGGCACGGCAGCACCCGTACTATTGAAATGGTTCGTCAGTAGAGATGTTTCCACGGGTGCCCCTTTTTCCAATGGTACTATAATTCCTATTCCTATCTCTTCATTCCCTCTTTTGGTCTATCTACATTCCAGGAAATTCATACGCTCCATGGACAGAGCAAAAAGTGGAGTCTTGGTCAGAGCAAGCCGCCCTATTCTATTACCAGACATAATTGGGAGAAGCTCATCCGAAACTAGAGCAAGAAACGCCTTATTTCGTTTCGTTCCTGTTCTTCATTTTCTTCTTCTCGAATCCAAGGGGGACTTCTCATATTTAGAATCTTTCTGCGGTGTGCTCCGTTTACTATTCTTTCGTACTTTCTTCTTTTTACCACGCGATAGGTCAGCGAAGCATGAACGGGCGCGGAGAAGGAAAGGCCAAACACTTCGGCCTAACGGGAATGAGCAACGACGAAATGACAAGATGAGGTGCTCCGGGCACCCCCATTTAGAAAGAAGGGTCGAAGGTTTTGGGCCTGTAGCTTTCCCCGTCCCCCCTTCGTCGGGTGGTGCTTGTGTAGGGGATATGCCACCAGAAATCGGGCTTGAAGCTCTTGCCTTACCAACGAGCCGACAGCTGATGGCTATGGCTGTTGGTCACGACTACTACCAAAAAGCTCCAATGAAGATGAATATTTCACATGGGGGAGTGTGCATCTGTATGTTGGGTGTTCTTCTGTCGTGCGACCCGGCGGCTTATGTGCGACCTGTGGCCCACGCCTCCTATTTGTTCAGGGCGGGCGGCGTGAACTCTGATTCGATTCGGGTATTCAATCCCGCCGCTGAGATGCTCAGTTGACTCCTTAACCTTGATAGGAAGATGGCTTATTCAATAATTCGTGCATAAGGGTAAGGAACTTTGGATGAACTAATGCGAATGGGTGTAAGCCTCGCTGCTCGGAAACACCCAGTGCTGACCACACTGAGAGACACGAAAGCGCAGGTAACGCCAATTGGCGAAGTGGCGTTAAGCATCCCTAGCGGTACGAAAAGAGAGGTCGTGATGATATCATCTACGTCCGTACCGCTCCTCGTGGAGTAGATCCCGCATCCGACCAAGTCTTTGACCAGGGAACGGGGGAATTCCCACTACCGCTGGCAGGCCAGCCGGGCCGTGAGCGCGGTGGGAACGGGCTTCCCAAAAAGCCAGCCCCGGGCCGGGGTCAGCATAGAATGAAGGGGACGGCCCTAATGTTGTGTTGGCAAAGCCAACTTCTTGGGTTGCGGGCGGAGAAGAGCGGACGGACGTGGGGACTCGGGTCGGGGCGCAGCGTAATTAAGAGAGCCATTCCATTTAGGGCGAGACAAAATGGGCGGGCACGAGCGGTCTGGTGTCCGAGCCAATTGGTCAGACGACGACTACTTCACTTATTAGATTAGTATTAGCCGCCTATCCCGGAATGAAATGAGAGAAAATAGAAAGAACGCGAAGCGCTAGCGCTATAGGATCGGTTTTTTTTGGGGCTCGCTTCTTCACAAGCTTATCCCCGCCCCGACCGGCAGCTGCTGGCCCCATCTCTCCTAAACTTCCCCCGGTCTTCGGCCCGAGCTGTATGAGGCAGAAACTCGTCCCACGTACGGTTCGGAGGCCGAGCCCCACCCCAGCAGTAATGGTGCGGTTTAGGTCAACTAACACAAAGAAGATACAGTTCACTCAACGATTGCCTTTGGGTTCCGAACTCCATATGGGGAAGGAGCGTTGTTGTTTGCGAGGTCTCGATCATTTACATGCACCCACTTTTCATTCCATTTGTGGGAATTTGATGATCTATAAACCGTCCCTAACGAACGATCGGCTCATGTTTGAGCATGATGAATCACTTCGTGCCGACCCGTTGCTAATAAACTTTCCGGCCTCATATGAGAATGGAAAACTGGAGCATTTTCTGCATCGGTGGATGAAGAATCGTAAACATAATAATTTCTGGTTAACCATGTTCCCAGAAAAAAGATACTTTCGAGAAACGACGAGCACGACTGAAGTGGCTATACATACAAATCTATTTACGGATCTATATGCTTCGATTGGAACTGGAAGTTCCAGAACTGGAGGCTGGTATACCACCATAATGAAACTGCCTTTTATTTTTTTTATTTGGATCGGATTTATGTTGGCTTCGTTGGGAGGCTCGCGTAGTTTGTTACGTCAGCTCCAAAAGGATAAGTTGCGTTGGAATCGAGAAAGTTCCGTGGAGTTCATAATTGCATAAAAGGAGTCAAAGTAGTGGCTGCGGCGCGTCGAGGCACTTCTTTGACGGTCCCCGTCCGCCGGCCTGCCGCCCCGCTCTGAAGAATTCATGGGCCTAAGGCGGGCGAGACAAAATGGGCGGGCACTACTAACCAAGCCAAGCCTAGTTCTCGCCGATAAGCGCTGGGAGTAAACTACCAAGCCTTGCCTTATATAATAGTTGTGGCCATGGCCCGAAGGAGCCTTAAGCGCTTGTACAATGCTCAAGTCAAGGCTCTGGGCAACGAGTAGGATGGAGCCTTGACTTTCTATTATATTAGTAAAGCGTGCCATATATATTGAGGGAAGGGAAAAGGGGTCTCTTTCCTCGCCCGATTGTAGAGGTCGATCCCCTATCACCTTCGGTGCCCCCTTGTGGTCCTTCTCTTTAGCTTTTCCTCGGCCTTTAGAGCTAGTTGATAGGCCACTTTCCACATCTGATGCATCGAGATTTCATCTTGGATTTATAACCTCAAGCCCTATCAAGCAAGCAAGGGATTCTGCGTCGGATTCGTTCAAGCCATTGCGAATAAACAATTGGTAGAACTCTGCAACTTTAAGGAGTAGGGGCTTTCTTGTACGCTTCTCTCCCTCCTATCCTTTACTTTAAAGCGAAGTGAAACCTTTGGAACAAGCTTTGGGTCTAATGTTAGGGTAGAAATTAATCCTGCAACCTCGATCGCATCTTGTCCCATGTACTTCCCTTTGCCTTTCCGCTCACGCCTTGCTTGGACTTGATCCCACCAAATTGAGGCTTTCCCGTGCTCTTCCGAAAGAAGCATCTGGAAATGACTTGTCATGGGCTTATGCGATGAAGAATGATTTGCGCGGGAAAAATTCTTGTGCTTATGTGGATGGGTCGCTCAATTTCCCAAGACTAGAGAAGGAGATTTTCCTACAAAAGATGAAAAGTGCTTAGCTTCAAATGGGATGACTTGTTTACTTCCTTTGAGCCTCATATACACCGTCACCCCTTTTTCGACTGCTAAAGATTAAAAAAAAAAGTAATCTTGATTCTCAGGATGATTCTTCACCTTTCTATCAGTTGCAACATGAAGAACATGCCTTAGCTTATAGGTAAAATAAAGAAAGAAGTGGGCTATACTATTTATTTTATTACCGAAGGCTTAGGCTTCTATGGGACCAGCCGAACATGCTTCGGGACATCGACCCTATGGTCAGAATCTTCAATCTGGAAGCTCTGCTGGTGCATCAGGCCAACGAAACATGTCCAAGATTGCCACTATTGCAAGAAGCCGGGTCACATGATTGCAGACTCTCGAAAGCGGCAGAATGCAAACTCTCGTCGACAGTCAGACACAGCTCATCTTGCCGCTCTCCCAGAGACGCCTACTGAATCGGAAACTTTCCAATCCCCTTACTCCATAGGGCCTCTGAAGCATTACTTCTATGATCTTAGGAGCACTCCCACGCCCGACACAGATAGTTTTACCCCACGACAGCGGAAGCAGATTCAGAGGTTGAATCCGTCTTGTCATATCTCTTCCTCCTCTGCAACAGGTATTTGCTCCCCCTTATGCTTACAACATAGGGGGCTGCTTACTTTCTTCGGGTGCATCGAAGAATATGACTGGTGATTCTTCACTTCTTTCTTCTCTTCGTTCTCTATCTAAGTTCCTTATAGTTTAAACTGCAAACTCCGAGCAATTCCCTCTAACTAGTCTTGGTACTCTCTCTCGTTATCATCGAATATGCTCTGCTCTTTTTCATCTTTCTGTTCTCAGTGAATCTTCTTTCCGGCTTGAAAAAGAAAATGCTTATATTCACTTCTCTCCTACCTCCTGTCTTGTAGAGGATCATGCGAGAGGCCTTATGGAGTAAGGGATTGATTGGGAAGGACCGTAGAGTTGGCAAGCTCTCTTTTTGAGAAACTTCGTTTACCTTTTCTGGTGTTGTTTTCTCTACTCCCCTTTTTTTGTTGTGGCATCGTAGATTAGGACATGTCTCCAGCCCAAGACTTAGATATTTTATTTCTACTGGAATGTTGGGGTCTGTACCTAACATTGAGATTTCTACTTGTATGGGTTGCAAGCTGAGAAAAGACTCGGCCCTTCCTTTATTAATATTAAAGACGCTTTTTCTACTTCTTTTTTTGATCTTGTGTCCGAAACCCATTCTGCCTCTCTGTTATCGAAAGGAGGCCGTATATGTCATTTTTGACAGAAGAATGAAAAAATTGACTAAAATCAAGGTTTTCCGTTCTTCTTCTTGAGGTGACGCTGCCTTCCGAACTCTGCTTGCTTCAACTCACTTCATTTACAAAGCGCTTTCCCAACGATCCTGCCCCCACACTCCTCAGCAGAATGGAGTTGCCGAGCGGAAGCATCGCCATATATTGGAGACAGCTCGCTCTCTCTTGCTCTCTGCTTCTGTCCCTAGTCAATTTTTGGCTGAAGCTGTTTTGACTGCTGTATATTTTTTGAACCGAATACCTTCCTCTGTTATCTCCGGCCTGTCTCTTTTTGAGAGAAAATTTGCTACCCCGCCGGACTATGAAGAGCTTCGAGTCTATCGGGAGAGGATGTGGTGGTAACCCCCGCGGCTTCGTCTAGAGCCGGGCGTCCAGCCGTGTAGGAAGACTCACCCTAGCCACTATAGTATAGCGACCCCGCCCCCAACTCTAGCTGAGAAGCACCCTCCATCCACTTTCCCTTTTCCGCGTGCCCAAAAGCCCGCCCGCCTGGTTTATGAGCCCCTTTACGATTCCCTCACCCAATCTCATGAGAAGCAAGCCCAGCGGGCCCTGCCTTAACCTGTCCCCGGGCAGCCAGCCCTCACCAGGCTGCTGGGCATTGCTAAATGCTCCGACACGAAGCAAGCTCTCCCGAATACGACAGATGCGGAAGTGGCTAAAAAAGTCGGAAGAAGAAAGTAGTTGGACAACTGTATGCACGAGGGTGCATTAGTATTCTGGGAATTGGCAACATTGACAGAAAGGGGAAGAAAAGGGGGTAGGAATAAACTTTTTTAGGTTTAGCTATACTAAAGTAAGTAGTCGGCCTAACCTTCGGTTCCCGTAACTAAGTTTTTCTTTCTTTTTTTTTATGTACTTTTTCTTACTTAATTTAGACTTTTTTACTTTTTTTGAAGTGTGGGGCAAAGGGCGCCCTCTACTTCTACTTTTAACTAAACGCGAACAGCCGGCATTGCAAGCAAATATAGAGCCCCCACCCGTTTGAGTCGTTTCGAGCCGGAAAGCGTACCGGCAGTTTGAGTCGCGAAAGGGCCGCTTGCTTAATGCTTAATTATATTATTCTATATCTATTTTTATTAATAATAAATAATAGATATAGAATATTCTATATCTATCTATCAACAATAAGAAAATCATTTTTTTTTTCTAATTGTTCATTCCTGGGAAGAGGAAGAAGCAGATAGAGCAAAGGCCCCCTTTCCGTCCGCTCTTCCCGAAGTGAGCAAATTGCATGTAGAGATCCGTAGGGGCTTATAGTTTAATTGGTTGAAACGTACCGCTCATAACGGTTATATTGTAGGTTCGAGCCCTACTAAGCCTACCACCCCTTCTCTTCACATAAGGCAGGCGAAGTCCCCGCCACCCTGCGGATCTCAATCTAGCGACGGCACCTGGAACCACACTGCTGCCGCTGCCCTTCGGGCACGCCTCCTACGCTTACCAGTCACCTACGCTCTTGCAGCATGCCCCCTTCGGGCAATACGACTTTCGTAATACGCGAAGCTGCTGAGCGATAGCTCTTCGATCGCTATATTCTCGCGATGGCGAAGGATCGAAGATCTTCGCGAGACGGCCCATGAATCAATCTCGAGAATCGAGCATGGGGCTTGAAGACCCTACCGCATTCCGGCCCCGGGGCCTTCAATTGGTCCTTTCTCTCTTCTCTTTTACCAGTTAGTGGTGAGTTTCCTTTCTAGGTAGGTACCTCTTGGATTCGGAGTTTGTTCCAACATCTGCCACACGTGAGATCCTGATCGTCTTTCTCCCAGTGTTGTTGCCTGCTGGGGGAAGGAAAGTGGGGTTTCCTACCAGGGCCGGAGAAGGTCAAACTCTGGGTCTGGGCGGGCTGCCAGGTTTCGCCTACGCTACGGTTTCACAAGATTGAACCTTTTTTGTTCAACCGAAGTTAAGGAGTTCCAGAGCACGAGGGAATGGGCTCTCATTCCCGGGACCGCCTCGTCTATGTACTCGGCCCCCCCCGATTGCTTGAAGATGCGCGCGCGATACGATAAAGGGCCCCAGGGTTGGAACCAATGAAAAGCCAGGGTAGAGCCTCGGAGCCGGCCCAAGCGAAGATCGGCACTCGAAGGCTTGAGGAGCAGCCCGCCAAAGGGAAAGTCGTGGAGACGGCAGACCGGGAGGTTACAATTTCTGTTTTCCTGTTTCAATTTCCGGGAGTGAATGTAGGAAGTGCAGATGGTGGATCAGGTGTGAACATTCAACCAAAGGCGTCTTGGAGATCGACAATAGCTAAGCATTGCGGCCATCACAGTTCAAGCTACGTATGGCTGGCGTACAACCTACGGGCCAAAAAAAAAAAAAAAAAAAAAAAAGGATGCCTGGTTTGGTACCTTTAGTCCAATCTTAGACAAAGAGAAAGGAGGATATGAAGCACTGCTGGGTAGACCATGGTCCAAACCAGGGTGGTTCATGACTAGGCTAATAAAAAAAAGTCTCAAGCAGGGAAACGCGGGATGGAAGGCAGAAAAGGCTTGGCTTTGTTTCACAGAACTAAGGAAATTTCGTTTCCGTAGTGGTGATGCTGATATATATATATATGCAAGATCGAAGACGCGATTCGCGCGGGTCCGCTTTTTTTTTTAAGATAGCAAGGAGGCGATTTGTTCGCTGGGCGATTCCGCTAGCCAAATCGCACTAATGCAATTCATTCGCCCTACTATCCTACAGAGCAATTCAAACTCTTAGTAAGAGCTAGGGCGACTCATTCTATTCTCTTTGAGGTCAGGTAAGTAAAGCGTCTAGCTTAGGGGGGCGCGTCAAATCGCTGAAAGGCCTTGGTGATTCTCCAATTTGGTAATCTGAAGATAGAAAACCACAATGATTCCAAACTTCACTTCAATCAATAGTCTCGTATCCATGCTGCCCCGACTCCAAACTCGATGTTTGTTAACTTAACTAAGCGGGACATTCCCAAACTCCTTCTTATCAAACCCCTTTCTCGTTCCCTTGTACAGCCTTGACCAGGCAGTTTTCATTATGTGTTCTTTGCAGTGTCTAGGGAGGTTAGGAGTGAGTTAAGCCAATGCGTACAAATAGACAGACCAGGTTCATCCTTTTTATGTTGAGGTCAGTGCAAGTCTGTCTATGATTAAGAGTCTAGGTGGTGTTGAAGCTGGCTTATTCATGCTAGTCATCTTAGAGCTATGAGTCAAAACAATGT
>NW_024062179.1:125000-142500 GCF_006381635.1 Hibiscus syriacus
AAAACGACCATTCTCCTAGAGTTCCGAAGTGATCCTCATTCTCACCGCAGCCTTCTTAAGCCGAAAGAAAGCCGGGCAAGAATCGCATTTTTTGGTAGTACGAAGGGGGAGCAGAATCGTATCTGGCAGTGGTTCTTCGGATCGATCACAGATTCTCGGCCCCGTCGTTTGGCTTCCACTCCAGTTGACCTCTCTTGTTTCCATCCCCCTGTGAGAAGGTAGAGAGCAAAACCAACCCAGCAACCCACTTTTACTATGCCCTATTAGTAAAGCATTTACTTTTTGCAAGGCTTGCTGAGCTTCTTCATGTGACAGACATCGCAAAAGTAATCCGTCGAACTCTCGCCGCATCGTTAAAGTATACGATTTTTTAACCCTGATGGGTTTCGCAGTCGACCATTTGATAGCCCTGTTCCTGAATATACAGAACTAATAGGGCTTCGATGAGCCCTAGATGTAAAGGGGTTAAAATACCTCTAAGCAATTAGAAGAGCGCGGAATTTAACCTCCCTCAAATGGATGGATCTGGGATTGATTGTGGAATCCGAGCAGAGAGAACCCGGGGCGGGCAGGAAGATACGCTAGGCGGAGTAGTCGCTCTGGAGCAGGTTCTTCGACTGGATCAATGCATGTATGAATCCTAAAAAAATCCCGAAGGTCTAGTCTAGAAAAAACTCGGATTTGGTTGGGTTAGCCTTTTGGTAGGAAAGGCGGTCACAGGAAGAAATGCCCTACCAATGAATAGATTAGTCTACTAACGTCAACAATATCTTTCTTCATATACGATACCGTCCGGTTTGATATCCGAAACAGTAGATATGACACAAGAAAGAAAGATAGATATTCCCATGGTAGGAATAGGGCAGTTGCACTAAGGAAGAGAGCTAGGGATTTTATAAAGGTGATAGGACAAGGTTCCAAACCTGCCTTAGTCCCAAATAGGGCGCAAGCTAGGGACATTACTATATGAATGAGACTTCATCCTTATCACAACCTAAAATTCTAAAAATGCTCCTCTAGTCCCGAGCTTGGTAAATAACGCCGTAGGAAATTCAATTCAAACTTTCTTCCGGCCTTTAAGTGATAGGGGGAAGTCACTCTTGCGTTCTCTCTCTTTTTTGGGTCAGTCTCGCTCTCTCTCGTCGGTAAGTATATCTGTCGTGGTATTGCTGTCGTGCCGCGCCGTTCCAGTAGTGTTTGTGAATTAATAGTTTTGAAAAAAAAAAAAAAGTGCAAAAAAGGTAAATAAAGACCGTAGCCAAAAGCAAGGGATTCCCCGGGCCCAAACGAAAGCGAAGGCAGCGGGGCTCATAAAAGAAAGAAACGAAAACAGGCAGGGAGGTAAGAGCGGGTAAGACTAGGTTATAGCAACAACAACAGAGGTTAGACAGCTCTTACCGGAGTAAGAGGTTTCGGGTCATCCGTCCCCTTGACCCAGACACGAACTAATCTTTCTCTCTCTCGAATGTATGCCCGGTTTTCGTCGAATCTTTTTGATTACTTTCGAAAACAAACAAACCGTCTTGACATGATGAATAGTGGTGCCCACCTGCAGAGCCTAGTCCTCCCTGCAGCCTTTGAAGTAGACTCTTTCTCGAGTGTGATCCTATCCCCAAAGCCTTTTTGCAAAAAGAGTAGGTAGGATGACTAAAAGTTTTTTATAAAAGCGGATGCTCTTTGCCCTAAATATTAAATTAGTCAAGTCTAAACGCCCTGCAATCAAACAATCGGAAAGCCTTTTGACAACCTTACTAATAGAAAGGGGAAAGATGCGCTCAATCCGTTGCTTGTTGCTCCAACTTATTAGTAGGAGCTCGTTAGCCCTTTCCGCAGGCTGCTATGCTAGTTGTAGCGCGCTAGCGCTTTACTAATAGAATATCAAAGTAAAGGGGACTCTATCCAGATCTAAAGAATTCGCCAAAGAGACTTCTTCTAACTAGGAGAGTCAGCAAGCTACCGGAAGCAAAGCTTCTGATCTGGCCCCCCTTTGAATTTCCAATTCCTCCTTTTCGTTCTACTTAGGTGGATCAATCCGAACTGTCGACAGAATATAAAAGAGGTTTTTATTCCTGTGTAGACACCTCAACGAACTCATGTGGACACTCCTCAGCCCGAGGACAATCTCTCAAATAAACATTAAGATGTTGACCCGTTTTTCTTTTCTTTGCTGATTCCTCTCAATGAAATTTGCCATGTTGCACTAAGTTACTTACGGATGTATGCATGCAGTCCGGGAACACTTTGGGGTGAACACCCATCCAAACAAGTAGGGTCAATAGTTCAGCATTTAGGCCGTAACATTTAGAAACAAAAAAAATCTTTAACCCAACAAGTGCTCTCCGAACCAAGCTAGATAGTCTCCTATCACTAGGCTCACCAACCAACCTGGACTTTGATCTTATTATTCCTACCGGATATCAAAACCATAAGGATTGTTTCCAGCCATGAGTTCCCATATGACATAAGCGCTCTTGGGTGGGCTAGGCCATTCCATCAAATCTTTGAGAAGGGCCCCAATCTCGTATTTGATGGTCGGCGTGGCGATAGGCTTCGCTTCTACGACTGCCTCCCCAGCCAGCCGTTGCAAACACTGAGCGAGAACGGTAAGGGGCGCACAAACAATGTCGTTGCGCGGGGATGCGATTCGCCAAGCTAAGCTGGGGCAAACAAAGCCGTCCGGCCCTACCGGATTAGAAATGCGAAGGCCTTTCCTTCGAAAGGAGACCAGAAAAAGAAAGAGCTATGCTATTGACCGACCCTTTCGTAGTGACTTCGAATCAATAGGCCTCTCCTTTTTTCTTTCTCATTTTGTTTGAGGCGGACCGAATAGAGAATGAAATGTAGAAATAGGGGAAGGGTTCCAAACCTTTTTTTGGTTTAAGGGCTGCTCGCCCTACCGAAGTACCAAAGGCTTTCGAGGCGCTTACACCTCCCTATTACACGACCTAAAAAAGGCTTTCAGTAGCGCCCTTAGAATCTAAGCCTTTTTTTTTTGAAGCGCCAGTAGTTGTAGCTGTGGCCACACCAACCCTTTCGTTCTTATCGCTCCGGGTTTCGATCTATATGACCTCCGGGCGGTACGAAGTACACCTCTTCTGTAGAGGCAGGTAGTAACCTAACCTTTAAGAGTCTGTTCAAGGGAAGGGGGGAGCCCTCTCTCTTATCTATCAATGGAAAGATCTCCGTGCGTGGCGTGATAAGGAATCCTAGAAAAGATCGATTGAGACTCCCTCCCCGGTCCCACGAAGATCTCTACGTACTTGTCCAGTCCAGGACAACTGAGATCTTCCGGTCTGCGTGCGTGGGAGCAGCTCAAACAAAGAAGAGTCTGGTCTGGTCTGGTCTGAATTCAGGCCCGGCCCGCCCGTCTGCTGCTAGGTCCGGGAATGGCGCCAGGCGAGGGCGCCGCTATGCCCCGCTGCTCCGCTGCGACCGGCCCCCAGACTATGTAAAAGAATCGAGGCCGGGGGGGTCTCGCCCATAGTGGTTCCCCCCCGCCTTTGGTGATTGACCAAACAAATAGGCCTAGATCTATGCCCCTTAATGAATCGAATGGTCCTTCGACCTTCATTTGATTCCGACGGCCGGCATAGATCTCATGAGACCCGCCCAGCCCACTATTACTACGAAAAAAGCCCTGCCCTTTTCCTTCGCTACTAGGAGAGTAAGCAACCTCTATTAGCGCCAGGCCTTGAGTCGAATTGATCGTGTCATGTGCAACGTCCATCAATGATGGTTCATTAATGTCCATTGATTTAGACTCCTTCCCCCTTCCCAACTACGAATAAGATCGAGAGGAGCCCGAAAGCCCTGGGCAGATCGGCCGGGTCTTTCCCTGTTGTTCTGTTCCCGTCACGATAAAGGCGCACGGAAGAGGTATGCCCAGCGCGCGGAGGATCCGTTGAGAGTTTCTGTTGTCTCGGTAGGGAACTGTACGATCTTTTCCCCTATCCTATTGTATTGAATCAATAAAAAAAGAGGTCAGTGCTACGGCCCCCTATTGTTTGATCCAATATTGACCGGGGACGAGCCCCGACTTCCATAGGTCCTTGGTTTGACCTCCCGTAGTGGTCCTTGCTTTTAATAAAGCGGAGCGGGGCTAATTTCTCGTACTTGCTCAGTGTGCCCCCCTTTCGTCGAGTGCCCCGCCCGGTTCACTGGGCTGTTGGCCTAACAAGCACTTGCCCGCTGCTCCTGCCGCCCGCTTGACGGGCGGAGCGCTCGTTATCCTTACTGTTCTCTCTGCTGGGGCCCCTCTCATTGCTCTAGCCATAAGCTATGGCAGCTCCAGCTCGCAACCACAAGGGCCCGCCCTGCGAGGCCAGAGCGGGCTCAGCGGTCAGCCTCCATTCGAATTACGTTAGGGGGTCTTTCGCTTTTGCCAGATCTAGAGAGATACTACGAGTCCTCCGTCCCAGATTCCATCGCCGCGGCCATCTGGTTCACCGGTACTACCAAAAAGTCTCATGCTTACGTTACTGTTATTGATGGTTTTATTATTTTGGACTACGAAGGCCCCGGTCGTGCTTCTGGTTTCCATTCCCATCATCATATTGATGATAAATCTCCTCGTGCTCTGCCATAAGAACTTGGAGTCCGTATCATGGTGAAGGTAAGGTAACGCTGTGATTCTTGCTCAAAAAACAGACCGAACGCGTTCGAGTAATTGGCTCGTCCAACCCGGCTGCATTCATGAGTCGCTCGTTCAACTGTCCCTCGGAGACACGGTCGAGAAGTACCATGCATGGTTGCCCTCCGTCCTTTTTTTCTCTCAGTCCCACCCAGAAAGATACGGCTCAGCCAAAAAAAAGTGAACGCCCCTGCGCGAGCCTTATTTTATTAGTAAGGTAAAGCTTTGGCTCCCTAAAGACTAAAAAAAGAAATAAAAAAAAGGGGGGGACTTCTGCAACGGGCTATGCCACCCAAACCAACTAAGGGAAGTCGCATCCGTCCCATCGCAAGCACCTACAACGTCATGATCACATTGGTTTACCCTTTTTTCTTTGGTAGTTCAACGGACGGTCGCCCCTCCAACAAGAAAAGGTATAAATATAGAAACTTCTCTGCCATTTGAATCGGAGAATTTATGGAGGAAATCGGGTTTTAAATTTCCAGAAACCACACGATTATATAGCCAAAGGGAATACGCCGCGCCTAAAATCATCCCAAGCGCGGCTAATGTGGCTACTAAGCTATTTCTTTGGAAAGCTCCTACTAAGATGAGAAATTCCCCGATAAAGCTGCTAGTACCAGGTGAACTCATATTGGCCAAAGTAAAAGAAAAGAAAATGGTAGAGAGATTCGGCATGGTGCTCACTAAACCTCCGTAATATCTAACAAGTCGAGTCTTATGTCGGTCATATAGAACACCAACACATAGAAAAAGGGCTGAAGAAACCAGTCCATGACTTAACATCGGTGGAATGCTACCTCCAATTCCCTGTATGTTCGATAGAGCCAAAGATCCCCCCACTGATCGGAGTACGCCGATTACCCCCCGAACCGTACAAGATAGTTACCACCTATCATACGGCTTTCTAACTTCACTTCTTTTTCTGGTCGTTCCGCTCTGTCGATCGATGGTAGTATAAGAGATCTTTAACCCCCCGAAGTTATTTACATAAAGGTTCCTGCTTCCTACCCATAGTTAGCATGTATCTCCCCGGGTCATACTTGAGTATCACATCGTAGACCCCCACCCCAACTCTATCTTCCTTATCAGTGAACCGGAACATAGTGCATAGGTACTCTTCAATGCAGCGGGGACGAGACGACGTGACATACTACGATCACGTACAAAAGTGCTGCCTATGGAACCTCTCAACAGCTCCCGTTCTTTTATGAGGTCCTATCGGGATAGGTAGGCCCAAGCCTTTCCCTTCCCCCCGACCGAGCAGTAGTTCCCCGCGGCCGGCCAGTGGCGGCAGAAAACGAACTCGGGCGGGCTCCGCGCGGTTCGCGTTTTCTTGTGTTGAGAGCTTCTCATTTTCTTATATTATAGAAGCCCGCGTCCACGCCGGGGACGGGTAAAGCCCAGCGAAGCAGCAGGGAGCACTGAACAATGGGGGGGTGAGGCTAATATAACCATGGGTTGAACCACACCACAGGCTGAAGTCCTTCCACGGCGGGGGAAGGGCAGCGTCCTCGTTGTCGGGCCGGAACAAGAAAGGGAAGCTAGTCGTTGGAGGGAAGACAAGGCTCGTGGAGTGCGACTCCACAGAAGAGCCTTACTCTATAGGGGCGCTAGCGCGCTACAACTAGCACTTTGAAGCCAGCTGAAAAACGGATGCGCGCTACTAGCGCGCAACGGTTTTCAAGCTTTACTGGCGGCTTTATAGAGAGAGGTGAGTAAGGGGCTCGCTTCGCTTTTGTTGCGGAGTTCGCTGCCTTCCCACCCCTGCTTAGTGTTCCACTTGTGATTCTGGATGCAGTGGAGGATTTTTATAAATGCGCCCGAATGTTCCCCCTCCCCCCATAAGACTCTATTTCTCTTTCCTCCTCGAGAAAGATAAAAAAGAGAATCAATCCTTTCTTCTCTTCTTTCATGTGAGAACGGCCCTATCTTGTATCGAAAGGTTTTTCGTGCTATACACCACGTTGAGAAAGACCAACTTCCTATGTATCGTACCTTTTTTTTACCTCGAAAGGGAGGTCCTCCTTATGATGCTACGGTCGGCTGTCCGAAGTGCATGCAAGGGGTAAACTCGGATAGGATAGGATTGTGCGTGCCGGGCCCTTCGGGTGTCATATTTTGGCCGAGTTTACCGTACCTCCGGCCCTTATGTTACGCGACCGTAATATTTTGTTACGTTCCACCGCTGTTACGCCAGAGATAAAAGGTTCCACACGAGCTCTCGTTCTGCGGCGTGGTGGCAGGACCGATAGGGGATTGGCTCCGGGTGTAGATAGGGTAAAATCTGCAGGGGTCATGCAAATACATAGGCCCCTTCCCCTCTCTTTTGGATGAATGGGGTGGTTTAGAAGGCGCTTTCCGATCTACGGTCCCTCGGAGCGAAGGGTTAGGCAGGTAGTATGGGCCCTCTGACTTCCAGCTATGTGCTGTGCGGCTCCCGCGAAGCGAATGAAGGGAAGCTCTCAAGAGCTTTTTCCGCCAGCGGCTTATGTAGTGGTCGGCCTTATAAAGCTCGCTAAGCTTCGCTTCCTCGTCTTGCTTCTGGCAAAGCTTATACTTTGCTTGCTTCTCTCGCGCTTGCTTGCGCGCGGGAAGGCAACGAAGTTCAGTTCATGAGACCGCGGCGGAGTGGAGCAGCCGCGAAACTTTTTTTCCTTAGCTGGATCTCGCTGGTGCCACCTAAACGGTAAGTAGGCGGCGGATGTGTGACGTTTGGAGTTGTCGTTCGTGCACCTGTCCCCAATGGAAGAATGAGTGATCCGTTCCCCTGCGGATCATGGCCTTACCACTCGGTCCCCGATGGCCAGCGGGGGATTCGGTATAGCAGCTCACGTTCGTTTGCGCTGCGCGTTCCCGCTGGACTGGACGCGTGTTAGCTGTAGGAAGTATGGTTCCGAAAGTGACTTCGGTTCGCCAGTTCAGGCTCAACTCCTCGCTTTACGTTAGCGGACCCACAGGTCGGGCCGCGGCTCTGCGCTCTTTCTTTCTGTGTGGGACGATGCCGGGGAGAGAAGGGAATGCATCGAAGCGGCGAACAACAACAACACAACTACATTTTGTCTTTTCCCTCCATGAGATGAGCCCAGTGCATTGGACCGATGGATAAGAGAACTGAGCTGGCCTAAAAAGCGCTTGCCCGCTCTACGTACGATGTAGACTCCATCAGATACATATCGATTTCTTTCTGATGGATCAAGAATAGATAGTTGTCTCATCAATAGATAGAAATAGGGGATTTCCCCCTTCTTATTGATAGATTCCTTCTCTTTCTATTCCTACTCTTTCGATCTATCAGAACAGATCAGGCTATCTATCAATCGATTTGAAAATAGCACGTTCATATCGCTTTTCGTTCATTTTCGCCACGCCAACATAGCCGCCATAATAAGAAGCAAGCAGGCGAAGCAGCTAGAAGCGCTCGCTTCTAGCCCTTAAATTCTTATTTACGAATGAATTGGGAAAGCCAACAGAAAGATTCGATTCTGACTTCGTGGAGCCGGTGCTGCTGTTGCCTGCGCGTAGGGCCGTCCCCCACTCCCGTCCCGGGGCGCTAAGGGGCTTTTTTTTTTTTGGAACAGACGGCAGTGTTTTGCTGACGCCTCGAATCAAGCTTTTGTTGCGACATGCTATGTTTTCTCCCCCATTGCTAGTAGGTTGATGGGTCGCACGCCCGGCACACATGTTTTGGCCTTGTGTGTCCATAACTCAAAATAGGTGACCTAACGGCCGCCGCCCGACTAAACATACCAATAGTCACCAGATTCATATGGGCTACTGAGGAGTAAGCAATGATCTTCTTAAGATCGATCTGTCTTGAAGTGGTCAAGGAAGTATATATTATAGCAATCGCGCTTAAAGTATAAATGAAAGGAGTAAAACAAAGTGTCGCTTCGGGAAACATGGGTATTGAAAATCTTAAAAACCCGTAGGTTCCTAATTTTAAAGGAATTCCTGCCAAGATGACGGATCCTGCCGTAGGTGCCTCTACATGAGCTTCGGGTAACCAAATATGAACAGGTACCATAGGCACTTTGACGGCGAAAGAGGCGAAAGAAGCAATCCATAGAAAGATTTGGCGCCGCTCACTAAATTCTGTGGTTAATGATATTTGTAAATCGGTGGTTCCTGTTTGGAGAAGAATCAACAGAATAGCTAATAGCATAAAAACAGATCCAAGTAAAGTATAAAGGAAAAACTGATATGCTGCCTTGATCTTTCTTTGTCTCGAACCCCATACCCCTATAATAATGGTAGAGTAAGGGGTGGCCCCAAAGCGGAATTGACCGGTGGTGGTCGGTCGAAGCTCCAGTAGGTAGCCACTCCCTTCTCAGGGAACCGTACGTGAGACTTCCGCATCATACGGCTCCGTCCCGAGCTTCCGTCGTCGGCCCTTGTCATTAGACCACTATCTATGCATGTATTTTCAGCCTGGACTCTCGAATCTTTTGCTTTTCGGGTGGTGGCGAACAATGCAGCTTGCGTTGCGGGAGATGCCCGCCCGTAGGGCCCGGCCTGCTTCTCGCCCGAAAGAACCGCTCACTAGCTAGCCGGACTAGTGGGGGCCCTATCTGGAGACATACTGAAAACCATGCCTTTCGAACCGAACGCAACGCCCGTCTTCCAAGTCAAAAGAAAAATGGGCTCGTTGGGAAGAAAGATGGAGTGCGGCCTGTAGAGCACCTGTAACGCACAGTCGGGTTGCTCACGCAGCGGATCTCTCTCTCTATCTATAGATAGAGAGAGATGTGAAAGTAATAGCCTTATGTTATGGCCGTCCCCCGACTTACGGCCTTTACGCTATTACTATTGTGATGTGAGCGGTTCAAATTGGTTTGATCTTTCCCAATTATCCTGGCCGGAACTTGTACGCAGCACTTATACGGAGGTGCATGCATAAAGGTTTGAAACTCTTTTCTTATCTGAATCTTAAGGACAGAACCCTACCCTATTCTCGAACCCTCTGCCGAGCTTAACCCTGCCCGCATTTCCTTTTTTTTGAAGGGGGCCAAAGAAATGTCTCCATCTGCAGCCAACAGTCTTTCTTCGGAATTATACTGAACGGGTCGATCCTCCCCTCCCGTTTGTTTTAGAAACTTTTCTTAAGGTCTCCTCGCCAAGAGCTCCCCGGCGACGACAGAGGAACCAACCCGCCTGCTGTGGCGGGGCGGCTTTTTTGTTTCACAATAAGACCTGGACGATTATCCCTACCCTCGGTAGCTTACGAGTTTACGTCCATCCCTGGTCGGGTACAGTTTCCTTTCGATTTCTCCCTTGTAGCCGTTACCCGAATTCGCGCAAGTGTGTCCACACCCCCCAAACTGACTTGACGAGGAATCCATTCTCGCGAACAAACACAACCCCTACACACACCTAGGAGCACCCCTTCCTGCATATCCATACAAGACCCGAGTAGGCGGGTCGAGGTCCTACGAGGTACCCACTACTCGGAGTACCCTCCCAAAAGGAAAAAGATGTGTCTGTCAGGTTCGGTTCTTCTTAGTTGGGTTGGGCAGGTTCGACCAGAAATGCTATGCTTACACACAAGACTACCCCTCCTCCCGAAAGCTTCGCGGGGACTACTTTACGACGACGGACGACCGCCCGTAGGGGGTTTACTGCACAAGGCCCCTGCAGAGGAAAAGCTTTATCCCAGCGAATAGAAGATGCTCAGCTCCGCACAACATAGGGATTGGCACGCTTTCGGGAAAAACATAGAATAGTAGAAGATCCAGCATGCGGAACACGGCGATCATTAGAAATTCACGAATTAGAGATGCTGTAATATACTCTTTCCCATAACTTCTCATACCAGACCAACCCACCAAAATGCAAATAGGGATCAGAAATGTGGTCAATATCACGAAGAATAAAGAGATACCGTCTATACCCAAAAAAAAATTGATGTTTTCATAAGGAAGCCATCGAAGGCTTTCCACAAATTGAGATTTGGCCGTAGAAGGATCGAATTGTATCCGAGGAACAGGAGAATACAAAAAAGTAATAAAAGAGGCACACAGACCAATCAATCGTATCAGTCGTATTCTTGAATTTGGAATGAAAAGAGGAGTAATGCTTCCTAGCACGGGACACAGAATAGGACCACTTAGATCAGAATAGCATTCACAGAAATGTTCTAACATAGAGTAGAATCGAACATTGAAGAGATTAGTTGACAACAGTAAAAAGATGGGCGCCTAATTCCAATACAATAGGGGTCTATCGGTGCAAGTCAGCTGAACACCGTGATTGATGAGTGGGTAGGTGGGTTAGGTGCACCTCTCGCCCAGTAAGAAATAATGAGGCTAGTCCCCACCCCTGGAAGTAGTGGGGCCCCCTTCCCGCGTATGCGCCTTTATTTCTTTCTATTTATTTTTTTCCAATGGCTAAAAAAATCTCTCTGGCAACAATTCGTCGATTTCAATCCAAGGTGCACCTTGCCTTTTTTCAGGTAGCTTTGACGCCTATTCAGCTAGCGGGACATTAGTCATAGCCGAAATTCGTCGAAAAAGAGGAAGTTTTGTCTTTCTTTCAATCAAAATAAGAGAACAAAGAAACCACTCAAAAATGAAAGTTAAATAAAAAAGTTTCAGTAAGAACTAGCACTAGACTTCTTCCCCCCTTTCTACTTTTCTTCTCTCTTTTTGTTTTCCTGGGTTTTTCATTCTGTTTTATAGAGACCTGAGGAAATATTAATAATAATTAATGTAGAAAGGTGAGGCCGGCATACGAAAAAAAAGAAATCCAGGATGACGGCTTTCAAAAGACGAGTAAGAGACGGGGAGGGGGAGGCTCTCGAAACCAAGCGAGACTGACTAAAAAGAACATGGGAATTAGCACCATTCCTATGAGTGCTTTTTTTCGAAAAGCCAACAAAGGGACAGCCCTCTTTCTCTATCTCGGTCTCGGTTTAGCATCATCATATATCGATCCGGAGATAATTTGGATTGGTTGTAGTGCGGATTAAGGAGCTGCTCCTCCATGCTGTGGCTGTGGAGGTGGGGGCTGCCGCCGCCTGATAGAGGCAGAAGCCGGGGCCACCGGAGCTATCTGCGTCGAGTGTGTCGATTGAAAGAGGAGGGGAGACAAAATCAATTCCAGCGAAAAAATAGAAAGAGTCGTGCCGTTCAAAGTGGAATTCTTCTAAGATCCATCCATTGCTCGATCGATTTTGCATGCTCTGCTCCCAAAATGCAGAGAGACTTGCGAGGGCAGATCTGGGTTGGTTGGTCCGGAAAGTCATGGGGGAGGCAGGCTAAGTGAAATAAAATAATATACTGGTGCTACTATAGAATCTTTTGAATCACGCACGGCACACTTTCTATATCTCCTCCGTCTACAAGGTGAACAGCTTGGCTTACAGCACAGCGTGTTCGCCACCACACCGGCTGGCTGGTGCATTGGCCCTTTGAATGAATAAGAGAAGGGCTTTGTATAGACACCCTTGAGCCATATTCGTCGCCCTAGGCTCACCATTATTTCATTTCATTCTATTTATGGGTTCTAGCTCCAAAGAACATATACATGGAGCTATGTCGACTTACGTACGTCTCGTTGACCAAACGATTAGGTATACCACGCCACGTATCATCCCCTCTTTCCAAAAAAAAAAAAAGAAAAAAGAAAAGATATAGTGATCGTGCCGTAAGACCTTGTTCGTTTCTACTTGACGTTATTTTCCTCGGTTTTTTTTACATTACATAAGGTAGCTTGCTTACTTAGCGCTTGCGCTAAGGATCTAATCAGAGTCAAACTTCAATTTTAAATGAAAAAAAAACCTTTCCTTTATTAGCCGGAGTACAAGTATACTCCTTGATCTTTAGTAAATAAAGGCGGATTAAGCAAAAAAAAACATTTTTTTTTTTAAGTCTCGTTGAGAGTCGCTCTGCGAAAGGTCCAGTAATCTCTGACTTGGTCTTCGAATCGTAAGTTTCAGCCCGTTCCCAGCTCGCCTCGCTCTCAGGTTGGCCCTTCTACTTGACTAAGTAGTATTTCACTCGTGCAGTGGGTGTATGGGCTAGCCCATGGTGCGGTCAGCTATGATATACTCAACCTTCTTCTTTAGTAGGTTCATCTACAACATCTGGTGGTGCCCTCGCGGGCACGTTCCTCTCTGGGTCGGTCTGGTCTAATCGAAGTCAACTGACTCACATGGAATACGGGGTGAGTTTTCATCGAGCTGATCGCTTGAGTCTATAGGTTACCTCTCCTATCCGCTTCTCTACAAACAAGGTCTACTTTCTTCTTCCTTCAAACCCGGCCAAGCCTTTAGTTTAAGTAGGTTTGGGCTAGGTCGTTGCGATCCTGTCACCTCTTGGCAAAGTAGGCTGATGGGCAAGCCCCCTCTTTTCACAATGGTGTGGGGCGTCAGAGGCTGTTGCCCCGGGGCCAACTCGAAGGGGCTGAAGTTCGACGCAGAGCTTTTTGGTTGTTAAGTTATAGCAGCACTGAGCAACATCCAACAGCTCCAGTCCTTCTGGTTTGCACTAAAGTGCCTTAAGTAGCCCTCGAGGAGTCCGTTTATTCTCTCCGTCTGAGCTTTCAAAGATATACCGACCGTAGGTATCTTACCATCAGATACCGACAGTCGTCTTCTAACATTACCGACCTTTAAATATCGGGTTTTCATCAATTTCACATAACATAAAAAAAAGCTCTTTTCATCATTAAAAACAACCTTCTTTCCGACCTCTTGCATTGCATTACCATAACAAAAAGAATAAAAATGAAAAAAGAGAGATTGCTCTTGTGACTCGGAATGAACCTTTCTCGGTGGAGGAAAGGAATAGCGAAAAATTCCTATAGAGCATCCAAGAACAAGAAGATGAAATCGGACGACGAATTCTTACGTGGTCCAAGGAAATCAAAGGTCCACTTCCACGATTTCATCTATATCGAATCTTAATATCAGAATAGCTTATATAGTTATGAATTTTTTTAGGTCCACTGACTTTTTCTTTCTTTCTTTCTCATTTTTCGAATCTGATTGGAACAATGGAGAAGTAGGAAGACTTTATCGATTCCATAATGGGTATCTAGAATATCTATGTCCCAAAACAACAAATCTGAATAATAAAAACATGAGGATGAGGCAACGACCATAAGTGACATAGCAATTCTCCTAATCGACTACTTATCATCATAATGAACATTCTACTTAAAAACTAAAAAAAAACGACTCACCAGGGTCTGTCAAGACTGGTTTTTCAAAGCCAGGCGGTTACCTTTTTTTCATATCTATATTCTCTGCTGAAAAATAAAATGAAGACTAAGACAGGAGTTTCGTAAAAAATAGAAAAGCCCTTTTTTTATCGCCGACGACTTACGCCTATTTCTTAGGGCGTTTAAAGAGCGCGACTCTACCGCTTAGTTAAAGGGCCCATTTGATTCAATTCATGAATTAGCCCACTATGAGTTTACTGCATTTATATTTATAAAGATCTATTTTCTTATAATAATATAGTATATCATTCGTGTCTCTGTTACAACACGGCGAAACTAAATGGTTCGAATGAAATCCAATAAGAAAAATAATAAAAATTTTGAGGCTGTACACCTAATTTTCCTGGGATTGTAGTTCAATCGGTCAGAGCACCGCCCTGTCAAGGCGGAAGCTGCGGGTTCGAGCCCCGTCAGTCCCGACCTAGGATCCGATGAATCGATCAATTCATCTCTTCATTTTCTGTAAAAAGAAAAGAAAAGAAGAGACAAAGAGTAGGATCTAATTCCCAGCCTTCTTTCGTTTCGCATTTCTCATCGGACAAAGAAAGTCAAGGAATCCAAATGACAATAACTAGTGCCGATTGATGGAGGAGAAACATATGTAGGTTAGTACAATCGGGGGTATCACCATATTCAGGATTCAAAGAGATACCGTACTGGTCTGGCTTTTTTCGATTGTTCCTGATCCATCGAATAGAGTAGCACAATTTTTTTCCTATAAAAATTTTTTTTTGATACGTAATTAACTTAACATAGTTACCCGTACCCGGCAGGGTACTTTTAAGATTCAACCTACCTACCCTTTATTCTAGCTCCGATTTAGTGTAACCTATATGACTAATTGGGGACAATCTATCTATCTTATCAAAATGAATTGCACACTGGATTCTCGATGTATGCGTCCCAGTCTAAGGAAGGGGAATACTAATAAAAGATCAAAGATCCGCTCCAACTTCTTGTGATTCGACACTGGGAAGGGATATAAAAAAACAAGATGATGAGATTATGGAAGTACCGAGCATTTATTGCTACTGCACTGTTTATTATAGTTTCTACTGCTTTTTTTTTTACTTTTTTTCTATTCTATAAGAAAAAATCACCCATCAAATATTGAATGACTGAGCACTCAGATCCTATCGCGAGTCTTGATACATAGTATCTTCAGTCCTTTCCAAAACTCCTAATTTGATTCCCCATCGGTCCATCCAATCTAATTTACGACTCAGTCAGTAGACACTAGAGTAAGTTAGGTAATTAGGAATGATTTTTAGTCTTTCCTAAAACCCCTCCTTGGATCCTAGGAGCAAGGATTTACAGTCCTTTAGAACAAACAACCTTTTGATCCTAAGATTTCCGGTCCCTTACTTTCATATTTTTGAATCTCACAATGGAATTTGACTACCCAAGTCGATCCTATTGGCAACGGGCAAACAACGCTTACGCGGGATCTCGGTGCCTTCTCTTGAAAGAATAGAAGTTGAGTTCGAGTTGTTTATCATGCCGGATCAGAAAAGTAAAAAGCCATACTAAAAGCCAGCGGACCTGCTCACGAGAGTCAGGCCTGCTCTGTAATGGGCAGACGCAGCAGGGCCATCTTAAAAAATATAGAAAAAAGAGCCGCTGGAGAAAACCAATTACGCTGGATTCTTAATTCCATGGAGTATGTTGTGAGTTTGAATTGACCCGGTTAGCTAGAAGGTTCCTTTCGCTACCGTCCTAAGGTTCAATCAACTGTTGGTTTGCTTTAACAAGATTTCACTGAAGTGAACCCGACGCGAAGTTGGTGAAACCTGAGCGTAACTATGTCACGTGAAGTGAAGAACCTCTGCTTCCTTTTTTAGACACCTTCCCTGATTTTTCCCCGGAGCACAAGAGCTAGGGTAAACTCGTCAGCTGGATAGCTATAGTACAGAATTTTTGGGGGAATAATATATATATATAATATATATATCGCTTTTCCGGGGGGACCGAGAAAAAGGGAAGGAGATATGGAGCCAGTGAGTGGCAACTGGTTCTTCGGTGCTATCAAAAACAGCCTTCTATGCGCTATCAGAGCCACTCGTCCCTTCTCCTTTCCTTTCAGTCAAGGTCTAGCCTCGCGTAGCTAATGAAAGGGAATACCTTAGAACAGAACCTACTATAAGCCCTGAGAGCCAGAAAGCAAACCCCCCTTACCAACCTCTTAACCTATAAAAAAAGCCTTTCTCCTTTTCATAATAATAAGGTAAGCATCAAAGCCCAGCAACTTGTTGGGAGTAAGGGCTGAAAAGAGCTCTTTGTATAGGTTGGGTTTGCTGGTTTCCGGGAACATTCGACTCCACTAACAAAAAGATTCTTGGATTCCGTCCTTCCCCCTGCCTCGACCTTTGCTCCCGGTTCCGGGTCAATGGAACTGCCTCTGGTTTTTTCCCCTTTTCTTCTCTTTTTTATCTTATTACCTGTCCCCGGATTTTAAAGTCAATTTTGAATAGACTCATCTCTAGGCTTCGCATCTTCATGAAAAAGACCCATGCCTCCGCTTATGGCTTTCATACCACCCATACGTGCTCTCCTTCTCTCGCCTCCCCCGCCATTGCCTTTGCATCGCAAAGAGAAAAAAGGGTCTATGCCGAAAGAGACAAGGGTGCTGTATGTATGTATAAGTCCAAAAGAGCTATGATGGCTCTCGAAATGGAATTGGAAGAGCAAGATGAACTAGGGCTAGCACATTAACAGGATATTCCATTTGTGATAGGGATGGCAGATAAACCAGATATGTAGGTTAGTTTTATCCTTCTCAAAGCAGTAATACCTATTAGTTAGTATGGTTGGGTAATTTAAAGTCTTACCTAGGTGTGCCGCTCGCCCGCAGGCGCGTATTAATACAAGAAGAGAGGCTTTCTTATCTTTTTTTTTTCATTTTTTAAGGAAAGTACTTTGAACCTAGCTAGGAGTCCTTCTATCTGGAGGTGGCTTCCGGCGCCCTATGCACGTAGCAATAAAGCAGACTAGGCCGACTTTTCGCGCAGGTGAAAAAGAAAATCCACCACTCGGGTCTTTAGACACTCGCCCTAATCAATAAGCGGGAGAGGGGAGGGAAGACGAGGAATAAAAAAGGACTTCGATTCAGGATAGAAGATCAGTGGAGCATGTTGGGTCAACTAGAAGCATCTCTTTGAAAACCATGGGTTTCATGCAATCGAATGCTATGTTGGCCTCTCTCTGTCCTTAGTAGTGGCCGTTGATAGTTCCTTCCGCCATAAAAGCCAAAATCAGTAAGATTATGCTGAGCAAAAGAAGGTGAACTAGAATCAATTCTCTCGAATTTCAGATATTTTTTACTTTGTCGTTTTTGAAGGGCATTTTCTACCCTATTAAGTAGGTTGGGCGGTGGGTGGGGAAGGAATGTTCCCTTCGGATGGATTCATTTTTCATCCTATCTTAAATGACCGACAAGACCAGACGCGTTGCTCCGGCCCAGTACGAGCCTCAGACAGAGCAGAGCCCTACGTTTGCTGCCGAGAAGAAGGGGCCGGGCCTTCTTTGAATGTCCGGCATCCATCTTGATTTACTACTACATCTAGGGAAGCTCAGTTGGTAGCTAGTTCGTGACGTGCCGCTGCAGCTTCTTCCCCGTCGAGAGATGTCCCTTCTTCTTATCTCCAGCAT
>NW_024062179.1:150000-157500 GCF_006381635.1 Hibiscus syriacus
GAATCGAACCAGATCGAAACATTCAGCTGTCGACGGGCAAAGCCGGAACGTCGACCGATGGCCAGGCCCCGGTTCCCAGGGTTAGGGTATTCCCTATTATGAGCCTACTCAGATCAGAACTCAACTAGTGGATTCTCTTTGGCCGAATTTCCTGCTGAGATCCCAAGTCTCCAAGTGGGCCCTCTTGGCCACCCACGACCTTGGCTTTTTAGAGAATCCCGCTCCTAAGGTAAGGAGTCTTCTGTGTGTTAGAATCTTTACGGGAATGAATCGCATATGTTGGTTGAGAATTGCTCGGGAATTCATTGATAATGATAAGGACTTTGCCAGGGTCTAGGGTTCGAGAGAGAAATTCCTACTATAAGGAAGGGACGAAGGTAATCAAATCAGTAGAATGCTGCTTTCTATCGGTTGTTCACATTCAAGCATGAGTTAGTTCAGAGTCGGCAAGGGGAATCAGAGAAAGGGCAGTTTAGTCAACAATCATGACCATGGGAACATTTGTTCGCTTTATAGGTACCCCCGAATCTACTAGTCATCGCCTTTGAGCTGGGAAAAGCCTCAACGGCCTGGAGTAGGCTATTCCAGATTCAGTAAAGGAAAGAAGCCTTGATCCCAAGACTAGCTGCGGATTCTTCCTTTTATCCGGACTGACTCTAATCGTGATTTTTACTCTATTACTAGCGCCTCCCTCTGTCGCAATAGAAATCGAGAATAGAGGGGACTTCGCTACCTTTCTCGGTGAAGAATATTCATTTCTTTCCAGCTTTGGTCACATAGGCTTGAACCACTCCTGGGAAACATACTTTTCTATTCTACGATCGGACTTTGCCGGGCATGAGCTACTCTCTTCTAGCCTTCCTCTAACAGATTCAATGGCATCGCAACTTCTTTTTCTTTCAAGCATGAGTGACCAGTCGATTCTCTAATTAAGATATAGCAGTCAACCATCAAGAAATCATCAACTATTTAATCGGGGATGAGCTCTATGGCTAATTCGTTCGGCTATTCTATGTTGTAAGGATCGACTTAAGCTTAAGCTAGAGCAGCTCCTTCAGCGGCTGGTAGTGAAAGGAACTGACGATCTTGGCTTAGATGGCTTTGCTCCTGGGGAACTTCATTTATCGATAGTCAAGGTACCCGAAGTTAGGCAATCAGCACGAATTCCTTTAAATGGATCCCTCTCTCTTCAAGTTCAAGCTAGACTATAATATATACTAAGACAAGAAGGGAGAGAAAGCAAGTTTAGGAATGCCCTTGCTTAAGAGGAAAGACTTCTTGTTACATGAGAGGGTATGTACTGTCAGAACGAAAGGGGGAACGAACAAGCATTCATCTCTACCTCTCCAAGCGACTACTACTAAGTGGATATTCTTTTTGGAAGAAAGACCACAAACTATCACGGATACCTCTATAGGGTCTCTCCTTTCTTTTCTAAGGTATGTCACTTGTCTGTGAAAGGCTCTCTCGCCTACTCTACAAAAAGATTCAATATGAAAAAGAAGACGCACCTGGGATCGGATACATCTTCAATCCTTGAATGTCGGTTTTGCCTTTGAGTCAGTCAATCGATGAAAGAAAAAGTCGAAGGGGGCAAGGTCCTTTCCTTTATGAACCCGTAACGAAAGGTTCCGGTGAAGAGGTCTCGTAGCCAGAAGTCAATCAATCCACCGGTTCATTTTCTGATTGATTAGAAAGATCAACCCCGGCCCTAGTGAGAAGAAGATGGTTAGACGCCAATTGAAAGAGTGGTAGTTTTATCCATGATGACCGGGTGGCTCTCTTTGCCCTTTCGATCTACTTCCTAAACTAAAGGAAGATCTAGCTGTGGATGATGTCCCAGCTGGAAAGTAAACCTTTTCATATTCATGCCTGCCCTATTGGAGATTCCAACTATATATGCATTTATGCATTTTCTTTTTATGCGACAGGTATGTGACCTTAGGAATTAGGTTCGGGAGTTGCTTTAGCAATTGTTGCTGGCTCCAGGTGTCAGTAATAGAAAAAGATTGGATTGGGAAAGACCATGGAGGTTGACAAACCGGTGCTGTTGGGGAAGCCTCTCATCGAGAAGAAAAAAGAAAATAGGACAATAGCTGACTAAACCTCTGAGCTCTTTTTCTGTAAAGATCCTTTGATTAAAGGGACATTTCCGCACTCATTTCAGATCATAGAGGTCGGGCTTCAGTCGAACAACCTTCTCCCTCCCTTCCACCGATGAAACTACTCTTGCAAAGTAAAAAAGTCGTATAACGTTCCTTCCAGTCGAATAGAATCTATTAAAGCAAAGCCAAGAGGCGATAGTGGATCTGTCTGAGGGCATCTGGAATTGTCTGTTTCGGTATTCACTCTTGTAAACGGTCGCAAACGCTCATCTGTCCACGAATAAGGTTCCCTTCTTTTATTCAAGATAGCTTTTATTCAATTAGGGCGAATACCCCTTTTTTTCCGAATTTCTTTATTGAAAGATATGCTACTTCCCGGTCGAGATGTCTGAGGGAAACTTTTTCGGTATCAACAACTGTCGCAACGGTCCTGTAACTGTGGAAAAGGGTCCTGTGTTTCAATCACTTGAATCGGTTTATTAGTTATTATATAATATTATAACTGTAGGTTCGGCAGTACAGGGTAGGTGGGTGCAAAAGAAAGATAAGCTTGAGATGCTACAATAGCTTCAGCCTGATCGATCCGCCTTTAGTATTGGTAAGTTCCCTTGTTAGTCTCTATCGCTTTCTTTTTAGTGAAAAGGAAACTGAAAAAGAGCTTATAAGGTAAGCCCTTGCTTGTTCTTGTGCTTCCGTTCAATATCTCCCCTCTCCATTCTTTGAGTTCGCATTAACATTTCCCATTACTCTGTCTTGTAGGGCATTTCTATGTAGCAAGAAGCTCTGTTCAATCGGGAACTGAAGCACGAAGAACTATCGATAATAGCGCCTTTCTTTTAGGCATAGAAGTCAAACTGGAATGATACCATCCGGGTTAAGCGATTGAAGTATTCATGACTTCCCTCTCTCCTGTAGTAGCACTCTATTTACTAGTACTGATTAGTACTAAACTCGCTTCAAGCTCAGTTAGTCAAGGAATCCGGAGATAGGTTCACCTGTTAGAAGTTTCGATCTATGGGCTTTCTTTATTTAGTAACGAGCTTTGTTAAAGAGATTAGAGAGGGGATGTAACAACGAAAGAGAAAAGGTTTTCTTTTAAAGCTATGGAGTGAATTCAGAATTCAAGAGGAAAGGATTAGTTGTTTACTTTTATAGAAGCTAAGGCAAGAAGTCAATCACTTTCAGTATCTCTTGCTTCTTTGGTTAGTTCAGTACGAGTGGCAGGCTCAAACTGGCACAGGCAATATATATATAATAATAAATAGGCGGTAATAAAGTCAAGCTTTTGCCAGAGGATGAGTCTTTCTCCTCCGCTGTGAACGCTATTATCTCAGAAGCTCAGGCTGTTGCACGCCTTACATCTCAGATTGCATCTTCGCCTCCACGAAAGAAGAATCAAATCAGTCAAGTTCCATGGGCATCCTCCGAAGTATCATCTCAATCCTGCGCTTTCTAAGGGAAGGCTTTAGCTTTCCAATCGTAGGCCTGGGCCTTCTTTCTTGACCCTTTATCGGAGAGGCAACCGTCTTGTCTTAACTGTCCCGAGCTACCGTTGTGGGTTGTGCTCATTAAAAGAGTTGTCCTAAATGCCCCTTTTTAGCTGTCGCAGGAAGTGAAGCAAACTCGACCAAAGGACAAGTCTGTTCCTCCTTCGTTTTCTGTTCCCGATTCAATCTTCACCTTTCCTGAATGAAGAAAGAGAGTGAAAGAGAAGATATCAGTGCAATAGGTACAGAGGGGAGAGAAACTGTCTTCGTTCGGTTCGGCAGAAGAAAGCCGAGAAAACAAATAGGAAGAGCACTAACTAATTAAGTTAAGTAAATATATAAAAGCTATCACCACCTCGAGCAGTAAAACAAAGTCGTTATGGCTATGTTACTAACATAGACAACTATGAATGGTATTCATTGACAGGAGTGACCGCTTTCTAGTCGTAGTTGGTACCGCCCCTGTTCACTTCAGCATGCAAGGAAGACCTTCGGGAAGAATCAAAGGTTTTCTCCTCTGCAAAGCTATCAATGCTTTAGTCAAGATCTTTAGCAGTCGATCGTTCATTTTCTCTCGGGAGACATGGCTTCAATTCAATCATTCTCTCCGGCTTTTGAGATAGTCCTTTGATAGAGTAGCCTGGTTGGAAAGGATCTTGTACCTGCCATGTCAAGGTAAGGGCATCTCGCATATCAAGTTACTCTATCGATTATCGATAGCGTAATATAGCCCAACACAGAGAAGGAACAGGGTCGGTAGGTAATTCATCTTCGTTTGGATAGCAGTACGGTACACGCACCAAGATATGATCTTTGCTTTTCCACTCGAACCATAACCGGAACTGGAACCTCCATCTAGACCTAAACCTGACACCCGCATACCGCATATGCCATTGGTTTGTCGGTCGTTGTGTAGAAGTTCATTCGTGGTAAGCCACGTAAGGAAGGGCTCGCCGGTACCTTACAATTATTTGAAAGATATTCACGTCGCCAGGGAGTACGTGTCACGAACGATTCGTTGGTCGGGTATAGGCGAAGACGGCTTGATAACGTCACTTCTCGGCGGAAATAGCAAGGGAGTAAGGATAGCGGATCACTTTCTGTTTCAGAAAACCGTTTTCGGGGACAGTCCATCCATAACTCAGAAAGACATTTTTCAAATTGAATAATTCGGAAGAGAGGAAAGCAAAAGGCCAGGCATTGGACTAGTGGAATGAAACCTTATCCCATTATGGAGTGAGAACCTGATATTCTTTTATCAAAAGACATGGCCTCCCCTAATGGACTTTGGAACAGATACACGAGCCACTATCTTAGAGACCATCTTTCTTGATCGAAGCCCCATCCATAGGTATACGCTTTAAAAGAAACATACACCAATCATGTGCGGGACGAAGCAAAGCATTCGGGATAGTGAAAAACTCGCAACTTCCCCGATCTTTCCTTAAACCAACCCCAATGGGAAATTGACTCAATAGGCTGCTCTCTCTGAGTGACTAAGGAAGTCGGAATGATCCCAAAAAAAAGTAGCTATAAACTTCTTTTCTTTCTTTCTAGTTGAGGACTGACAACGACTTGATTCTCTACTCCACTTGGTTACTCCCGAAGACCCTATTGGTTTGTAATCGATTCTTTATCAATGGGCCACCCTTTCTTTGAACCTTGTCAATGATCGAACTTAAAGATATGAACTGAGTGCCATTTGATGAGTAACTGAGAACAAAGGAGAGGGATATAGAAAGGATGAAGTAATGAAAGAGGAAGTCATTGCTAGTAGTAACGACTTGTTACGATCCATTGGTTCATATAGAATCCATGTCCTAGGTGTATCAAAAAACATTCTTTTCGCTAAGCGTATATAATAAAATAGAGTGAAAGGGTCCACCCCGAAACCAAGGGGGTACTAACTAACAGCTGAGTCCTCTCCGAACCGCAGGAGATAGTTGCCCATCATACGGCTCACCAACTTCACTTGCCTCTATGGGAGGCTCGCTCCGGGCAGGTTCGGATCACTTACAATACACAGCTCTACGAAGGAAGGGGTTGGGTTAGGAACGTTTTCAATATGATTCTTTTTCCATATTTGTTCGATCTCTTCCATCTCTGCCCCGCGTTGTCACCTATGTTGAAGAAAGGTTTGGAACCCTGTAGAGAATGAAGAGGAGCCAAGGATCTTCCTCTCAACAGTGCTTCTCGAGGCTCCACTCTCCCCCCTGAATAAGTAAGGCCCCGTTAGCCTGGGCGAAGATGGGGATAAGGAATAAGGATTGAAGCCCCCTTAGCTCTGCCAGGCACTGGACAGGGGTTAGCTCGGTCAATGTGTAGAGCCAAGTGTAGTGTGGTGTAGTAGTAGGCACTTCTAGGCCCCTTCCCGGCTACTGGATCACTCCAGCGCTTTGGGTACTACGGACCCTCTGCCATCCATTGCAGCAGAGTCGTTTCATGAGCGGGGGGGCTAAGCGCAGTTCTTTGAATCAAACGTTGAATGAAATCGATTCTTTTTTAGATATCAAAATCGAAATCGGATAGGATAGATGGATGGATCTATCTTTCTATTTATATAGTTAAGTAGCGTAGCAAAAAGCCCCAAATCCTTGATTTGGCCAGGAAAGACTGCACTGCTTTGGGCCCAGGAAGCGAAGGGAATGAGCTCGGCTGCTTCTCCTCCACACTTATTTTTCTCCGTGCCCGCTCCGCATGCGCTTCGCGCGCCATTGGCGCTTTGCTCTCCTCTTATTCTTCATTGGACGATTCGGATGGACTTCGCCGTTCTTTCCCAACAAAAATAGAAAAGGCTGTATCACATCGAGATGTCGATTCGTTTTCCGCCCCCAATGAGATGGGGAATTTTGAACCCCCTATTTATACTTTTAGGCCCTTCATCTTTCTGAATCGAGGCCCGGCCCGGCTCGCGTCGTTCCAACAACCGGCGGGGAGCACCTCAGTATACGATCGCGCGCAGTAACTGGGAGTCCTATTACACCTAAGGCCAACTTCAATTCACCAAACCAAGGTTCATCTCGTGTAGTGATTGTGGACTCATACAAGGATATTGAGTAGACGGTTGATGTATCAGACTCGACCCTATCTTTCGTAGCATGCATTCCCATCTGTGTCGCAACTGATTCGGTAAGCTACGTGTCCGGTGCACGGAGAACGGCCTTCGGCCCCCCAAACTGACTTACTCGTGGCAACCTTCCGGCCGCCCAACAACCTATAACGCTAGTCACTACTCCCACTGGGGCTAGGAAGTAAGCCCCACAACCCAAAGCGGCGAAGAACAAATAGAATTTGCTACAAAAGCCGGCTAACGGGGGTATTCCTGCGTATGAGAACATAGTAATGGAGAAGGTAATAGCCGAAATAGGATTCGTTTTGGCTAGAGCGCCCAAATCCGCTATATATTTGACACGGGTTTGCCGTAATGCTGAAACTATGGCGAATGCATCTATCGTCATTAATGCATAAATAAAGATACCAATTAGTAGTGATTGAATTCCTTCTATGGTTCCACATGAGAAACCAGTACGAATATAACCTACATGTCCAATTGAACTATGAGCTAGAGGTCTTTTTACTTTCGTTTGGGCCATGGCGGCCAGTGCTCCTAAGATCATAGAAGCAATGCTGCAAAAAAAGAAGATTTGTTGCAATGTAGCTCCATAGGAACCATAAATAGAAACACGTGAAATATTAGCAGAAATAGAAATTTTAGGCGCAATAGAAAGGAATGCTGTAACCGGGGTGGGTGAACCCTCATAGATATCAGGTGCCCACATATATAGAGTCAAAAGAGATATGGAGTCCGAAGGGGAGGGGGTTTTTCTTCGGGGCTCGAGAGATGGAATAGATAGGGCCCCCCAAGTTTTTAATTCACCGTTGGGGAATTCACACGAAAGGGAACGAGG